>NW_028120589.1:75000-131643 GCF_965178545.1 Coloeus monedula | reverse complement strand
CTTCTCCTTCTCCTCCTCCTTCTCCTTCTCCTTCTCCTTCTCCTTCTCCTTCTCCTTCTCCTTCTCCTTCTCCTTCTCCTTCTCCTTCTCCTTCTCCTTCTCCTTCTCCTTCTCCTTCTCCTTCTCCTTCTCCTTCTCCTTCTCCTTCTCCTTCTCCTTCTCCTTCTCCTTCTCCCTCTCTTCCCAACACCAGTTCCAGACCTCAGTATAATCCATGTTCCCACAGCCTGACCTTGCAGTTTTCCCAGTTTAGCAGCCCCAGCCACACTTGCAGCCTCTCTGTCTGGACTTTGTCTTGCTGAAATCTCTTTTTGTTGATCCTTTGCTGCCTCACCTTTTATCCAGCAATAACGTGCAGTGGGTGGAAGCTTCTCAGAATTCCCTCCCTGTTCCACTGGAAACATTCCCAAGTGGAAGCAGCTGCACTGCCCATCAGCACTTGCCTGCTTTTAGGGGTGGTTGAGGCATGAAGGATGCAACAAATGGAGTTGGCTCCAAGGGGATGAAATGCTCCCCCTGAGGCTGCTCAGAGAGCTGGAGCTGAGGAATCCGGGTGGGAATCACTCCAAGAAAAAGGAAGGAAAAGAGAGCAGAGGAACAGGGATGCAATTCCAACCTCTCCAAGGACTGGGATGGGCACATTCACCAACACCATTTAATCTAGACACGATTTCTTCTTTGCCTCTGGCTGCCAGGAGCAGGATGAGCAGTTTAATGAGTTTAAATAGTGAATAGTTTAATTAGCTGGAAGAGACTGGATCAATAGCTGCTTAAACAAACAACTGGATCCCTGTTTCCAAGCTTGGATGTAGTTTTGGAAGGTTCCTGGCAGTTTGGCAGGGATTAGTGATGCTGAGAATGTGCTTTTTTGTGGGTTTGGGGCTTTTACTCCTGCTCACGTGGCTGCTCTTTTTCTTGTTGAGTGGAAAACAGGAGGGAAAGAGCAACGACGGAAGGAATTCCACTCTTGCTGCTTCAAGGGATGGATCAGGAAGGGAACAGGCTGCAGGGAATTTGGAGTGCAAACTGAGATCTCTCCGATATTTTCGGCTCAGTCAGTCCATCAGTGCTTGGTAGCTGTTTAGGCCACGTGCAAGGTGAATGATGGTGCACATGGCAGAGCTGCTGGTGGCTCCTTCCCCTGCCCGGCTGTCAGTCACCCTGCAGGGTGCTGGAGCAGCGTGCCAGAGGCCGTGGATCCTATGGATCCCATGGATCCCAGGGGCGTGATCAGGAGCCTGGGCCTGCTGGCCACTCCTTGCTCTCTCTTACCCTGATTTTTCAGCTCTGCAGCGAATCCAGCTTGAGTTTTTCAACCCCCTAGAAACCCAGGGACCTTTCATGTCTGTTCTCAGATCTGGGATTTAAATCCAGCCCTTATCAAAGCACCCCGTGACCAGGCAGGCCCTGAATCCCAGCAGGGATCTGATAAAGAGGGACCTGACATCCTAAAGAAACCCTTTGAAATCCTGCTGGGATTGATTTGTATCCATAATGGAGCCCCGAGCTCTCTGCCAGGGAGAGATGAAGCTGCTCCTTTGCTTTATTATCCTCAGGCCCATCCCAGCTTTGAGGGAAATTCAGTCCCTCTTCAAGCCCCAAAATCATGGAAAAGCTCCTTTGTATCCTCTCCACAGCCCCTACGTGGATTAATCAACTTTTTATTTGATATGGTGTCATTCTCCTTTTTTTTCCATGGCTAAAACTCCACGGTGAGCAATCAGAGCAGAAATAGGAAATGCAGGAGTCTTGGATTCCACAGTGGGATTAACTTCCCTTTTCTGCTCTCTTTCAGGACAGGAAAAACCACTGAACTCGCCCCATCTTTGGGACCAAGAGCTTTGGTGCTGGAGTAGGCAAAGCCAGCTAGGGCCCCCCTTGTCCTGCCCATGGTGTGGGTCAGGGACAGGCTCCTCTTCTCCTCTGTGCTGGGATGAACTGCCTAGGGAATGCTATTACTGACAGCCCGGTCCTAGCCCCGGCTACTGGAAATGGGCGGAGGTGAAGAGGCAAGTGCCAGAGTTGCTTGGGGATGATGGAATTGTGGTGTTTGGCTGTGCCCAGAGGGGCAGGTTGGGCATTTCTGTGTGTCTGAGGACCGGTTTGGGTGCTGGGGAGCCCGGGGAGCCGAGGCTCCCGGGGGTGGGAGCTGGTGCAGGGCTGGGTGACAGCCTCTGGTCGGGCTCGGGGCAGGCCCTGGCCCCGGCACAGACACGCTGGGGTGCTTTGGGGCCGCTTGGGGAGCAATGGGAAGAAAATGAGGGATGGTGCTGGGCAGAGCGATCGGCCTGTGCTCGTGTCAGCGCAGCCGTGCAGGGCACTGGGATCTGGGTAAAACACCGGCTCTCCTGGTGTTCAGGGATGCAAGGTCTGAGGGACCGGATTTACTTGGGGTTTTCCAGGACAGCAGGAAGAAGAGGAAATGTGGTGCCAGAGGTGCGTCCCATCAGGTTGCAGTTCCCTCTTTCCCATTTCCATTTCCTCCTCAGTGCGGGTGTCCCCTGCAGCCCATGAGCACGTGGCCGGTGACAACTCCCTGTCTGTGGAGGGATTCCTTATGGAACAAGGGCAGATGACACTTGTGTGAGGCTTACGACTGTTAGAATTAGACCAGGATGGGTTTAAGGAAAACTAGAATCGTGTGTTAATCTTACTGGTCAATGAACAAATGGAATCCACACTTCTGTAAGAAAAAATAGAGTGTATGGAGCATATAGAAGAAGCTGGTTTTGCCTGCTGCTGCTGCTTGGCTGTATCATGTAACCCCATTCGAACTCTGCCTTCAAGACAGCTGTGAGACCGTGAAATAAAGAACTTAGCAGAACAGCAGCCTCCTCTGCTCTTTCACCCTGGTCCGAGAAGGAGGGGTACCCTGTCAAAGGCTCAACACTTGCCTTTCTGACTTTGTTTCTAAATTTCTACCTTTCTAATTTTGTTTGTTTCTAATTTTTTTGTTTGTTTGTTTCTAACTTTGTTTGTTTTCAACTTTCTCCCTTTAGAAATTTGTTTGTTTCTTGTATTTTACCTCTTTGTTTGTTTCTAAATTTCTGCCGTTGTAACTTTGTTTCTAACTTTCTACTTTTAAAATTTCATTTGTTTTTAACTTTTTATCATTCCTCCCAGCGAGGGCTGTGTGCAGAATACTAAAACCTGTTAAGTTCTTCACTTTTACGTCTATAGGCAAATGCTACTGATTTAGATGTAAATTCATTTTGAAATAAGCCAGCCCTCTCTGTCTACTCTGTCGCATACAGCAATATAAGAAGCTGGGAATAGAGATCCGCAGGTGTTGAGAATAAGGAGCCGGCGTTTTTCTGTAGGAAGGAAAGCAGCAAGCGCCTGGCCCCAGGAGCCGAGACGCTCGGGCTGCAGGAGCTGCAGAGCGCCCGGAGCCGGCTTTTCCCTGTGCTCTGTGCCTGCCCCCGGGCTGAGCTGGGCGGCGCTGCTGCCGCCTGGTGGCGAGAGCGCGGCACTGCCGCCCCCGACACGGCGCCCCGGCGCTGCTGCCGCCCGGTGCCGGCTGAGCCGAGAGGGCGGCGGCCTCGGTGGCTGCCGAGCGTGGCAAGGAGCGGGAGCGAGCGGGGCCGGGTCTGTCAGCGGAGGGGAGGGGCGAAGGGCGGTTCGGAGCGCCAAGGGACACGGCCGTGCACGAGTGGGGCCACAGCTATGGAAAGGGCCGGGCGCCGTGCGGGGCGGTGACCGCGGGGAATGACAGCGCGGGGGGCGGCCCGGCGGGGCCGGTTTTGCCGGGCAGCAGAGGCGCGGTCGCAGCGCGACCCGGGCGGGAGGCACCGGGCGGGCACGGTCGGAATAGAGCCGCCCGCGTGTCGCTCTCAAGGAGGCGGCTCGGAAAGGAAGGCGCAGTTCCGCGCTCTCGGGACGGCGTTAAGTGACGTTTTTATTAGAATAGTATAGTTTTTATTTTATTTTATTATTTTATTATCTGCCAGGACCTTGCAGAGGGTGGTTTACACTTCCGCCACACTCAAGATGGCGGACGCAGTAGGCCCCCTGCGAGAGGTGTCCCTGCCGATGCCTGCCGCCGGTCGCGGAGCCGTCGGCCGCCTCCGGCGCGGCTGACCCCGCCAGCCGTGTCCTCGCACCGGGAAGCACGGCGGAAAATCGCGCGGAAAGCGCGGGGCCGGCGTCGGAGTCCGGGCCGGATTCAGGCAGCCGACTAGACAGAAGCCCTTGTGAGGGGCGGCGGGGGCCCTAAGTGTACCACACTAAAGATGGCGGCTCGACCGGAAGTGGCTTCTGCCAGCACCCAAGATGGCGGCGAAGGGCGGAAGTGTCGTCACTGCCACACTAAAGATGGCGGTCGTGTGCACTGTTTTCTGACCTTCTCAATATGGCGGAAGGGAAGGCCCCCCCCAAGCTGCGTCTATTCGGCTGCCTGAACGCGACGCCGACGCCGACGCCAGCCCAGCGCTTGCGCGCAATTTTCTGAGGCGTTTCCCGCTACGCGGACACCGACTGTGGGGTCAGCGGCGCCTGGGGCAGGCGGGAGCATTCAGGCAGTCGAATAGACGGACCGGGGGGGGGGGGGGGGGGGGGTCCTTCCGGCCGCCATCTTGAGAAGGTCGAATAGCCACATCGGTGCGGTACCGGTGACTTCCGCCCTTCTTCGCCAGGAGCGCCAATGGCGGGGAGCCCGGGGAGCAGCGCTGCCGGGCCGGGGGCACCGGGGCGGGTGCTCCGGGCTCGGAGGTGAGCGGGGAACGGGGACAGCCCCGAGCGGACGGTGGGGGCCGCGGGGGATCGGTATTCCGGCCCAGGGATGAGTGTTCCGGCACAGGGGTGGCTGTCCCGGCACAGGGATGCGTTCCTGGACTGTCTAATAATATTATTTAACGATCGTGCAAGGAGATCTGTATAAAAAAATCCTCCGTGGTCATCCTTCTCCCACAGCCCCGCTGTGTTTTCAGGATCTTGGGGGAAGAGTTTGGGTCTGAACAAGGCTCTCGGGCACAGGGTGGGATTCTTGGGGTGCAGGGCCAGGATTTGGACTCGATGCTCCCTGTGGGTCCCTTGCAGCCCAGGAAATGCTGCGATCCTGTGCCTCTGAGGGTGAAATAAAGGGGAGCGGTGGGGTTTGTGCCCGCTGTATTCACGGCCCCGCCGGCTCAGGGCGGGTTAAAGGCGCAGCTGCCCCGAGACAGCGGGACCGGCCGGGGCTGCTCGCTCCCGGTGCTGCCGCCTCGTGGGGAGAGCCCGGCACTGCAGCCCGCGCAGGCGCTGGACCACGGGATGGGCGTGGAACAGCAGCGCAGGGGATGCTGAGGCAGCCCAGGGAATGCTGCGGTCCCAGGGAAGGCTGAGGCGTCCCCTGCCCGGGGCACTCGGCAGCAAACCCCTGATGTTGAGCAGAAAAAGGAAAGTTCTGGGTTAGTGGGAGGAGGTTTCTGGAATGGAGCTGGGACAGGTGCTGATCCACGCATGGAATCACGGGCTGGTTTGGCTTGGAAGGGACCACCAGGATCATTTACACTCTGTTTGTTGTCTGATTGCACAGCGAAGAACATCCAGAACTGCCACCTCACCCTCACGGACAGCAGGAATGTCTTCCATAGCTCTTGTTTTGGAATGGGAATGGCTGTTGGGAGCTCTGGCAGGACCAGGTAAGAAGAGAAATGGGATCATTGTGGCTGCTGCTGGAGGTGGTTTTCTGCTTTCCGGCTGTTCTTCTCATTGATCCTTTCACAGCAGTGTTCTAGGGCACATTTGAGGGTAATTCCAGGAATTTGAAACCAGATAAAAACTGGTGGGGCAAAAATGTGAACACAATCCATTTCTGGTAGTTCCAAGCTTCTCCCACAACACCGTTCCAGGGGAAAGCTGATAAAAGGGTAAAGATGCAGAGGAACAAGTGCTGTAAAGCCCCCTGGCGCTCTGAGAGAGCAAACCTTCCAGTAGTCCCAGCAGATCTCTTGGAGAAAGTGTGGGATCGCAAGGTTTTCCAGGAAAGCAAAACAAGGGTGGAGATGAGGGAATAGGCTTCCAGTTCTTCCTTTAGCTGAAAGCCTGGGGGAATTGAGAGGGGCCACAAGAACTGTTTGTGTAGGCAAATGGGAGTTTGGGGTCTGAATCTGAGTTTCCCTCTGGGGCATTTTTGAGGGAAAAGCTGAGGTGCTGTTTAAGGGAGAGAATGGACATTTTTGGGGTGGAAAAAGTTGAATCAATATTGTAGAGGAAGTAAAACGCTGGGGGTAAAAGTGGATGCAATGTGGAGGGGACAGATTGAATATTTTGGAGGCAAAATGGGGAACTGAGTAGTGGAGAGATGGGGAACATTTTGGAGGCAACACTTGACAAACTCTCTGGGGTGGAGAACGACCACATTGAGGGAAAAATGAGGTGATGAGCAGTGGGCACGTAGGGAAGGTCGTGGGGGTAAATCTTGAGAAAAGCCCCGTGGTATTCAAGAAATCCTTGGTAGCAGGACTGAGGAATTCAGTGGTGGAAAAATAGGGGAATTTTGCGGGGGTAAAACTTTAAAAGATCTAAGAGTTGAGAGTGTGTGTTTTTAGGTAGAAAGGATGTCTTGTTGAAGTTGGGCGTCTGGATTGTGGCATTTATGGATCCAGAAAGTAGAAGATAAAGGAGACTCCCAAAGCCTCGGTAGCTGTGTTAAGAAATCCGTCCCAGGGAAGAAAGGTACCTAAACCTCCTAGAAGTAGGGACTAATTAGCATGGGAAGGGGAAAACCCACCCCCAGTGGGAGAGAGCACGCCGGGTAAGGGAAGAGAAGGATGCCCTTAAGAAGAAGTAGGGAAGGTGAATTTCTCGGCTTGCTGAAATGTATCAAAAAGTTTGGAATCTGGGTCTGTGTGGAGGCCGGGATTTTCTCAGCCATATGCAGAGCCCAGCACTAGGAATAAAGGAATTCCAGGCTTTACAACGCCAAAAATGCAGTACCAGAGAGTTCTGTTATCCCGAGGACTTGGGGGATACTTGGCAAAAATTTCCGGGGGCCCAGGCTGGACCGAGCTTTTAACGCTCCCCGGATTCACGGGATCGGGGATTCCAGCGTGCCCTGCACGGGTTTTTTCAGGGAAGTCCCAAATCCTTCGTGTGAGCACGAAGCAGAATCCCCTGGGAGCTGTGAAGGCAACAGGATATTTCTTGGGAATTTTGAAGGGTTGGGTGAGTCCTCAGTGTTAGGTTGGAATGAACGCAAATTGTCCGGGAGTTGCTGGTTTGGGGATGGCCGGGTCTGGGTTTGGATTTGTGGGCACCGAGTGTTCCTTGTGTCAGCTTTAGGTCTTCTGGATTGGTAGGAATTGTCAGAGAAAAGAGAAGGCAATTGAAATGCGGAGCTCCATTCCCGGAGAAATGGTCAGGATGGGAGCGGGAAGGCTGTGGAGCTGCTGGGAGCTCGTGGAGAACGAAAGGATCTGAGGCCTGGAGGCAAAAGCTGTGGAACAAAGCCTGAAAAGGGTGTGGGGTGGGGCGGGAGGGGGAGGAGGGCACCGTGGTGGGGGGAAAGAGGGAAAGGATCCCTGCTCCGGGAATCCAGCAGGGACCAGGAGAGGATCATTTTCCATCCACTGCTCTCAGTGGAATCCTAATAAGGACGGTGGAAGGGAAGTGATTCGTTTGTTCTTAGGTTTGGAATGAAAGGTGCTCTTGCAGAGGGGACTATTGACCTGTTAAAAATCTGTTGGATACAGGAAAAGAGGGAGGAAGCAAGCAGCTGGGGAATGAAGGGGTGGATTTTTTGGTGGATACAGGGAAAGACACGGGAAGGGGCTCTCAAGTAGAATACACCTCACGGGCAGCACCAGGAGAAGCCTCAAGTGCTCTTTTTTTCCAAGCTCTGACATTCCAGAGGAGTAAGCAGTGGTCAGCCCATCACTTTCTGTATTCCTTGGATGCCCAGTGCTTTGTTGGGAAGAGATAATATTTGGAAATGAACAAATCCGGGGATGTAATTTCCTGATAGTAAAGCCCCAGAGAGCCTGGTTTTGATATCCTTCCAGCACCCAAACGCAGCAGAGGGAATCCTGGCGGAGCTGGAAAACGCTGTCGCTCCGTCGGTGGAATTCCTGGGAACTGGAAAGCAGCAGAAGCAGCAAGAACAGAGTTGGAAGCAGGCTCCAGCCGGGTAAGGCAGACACCAAATCCTTTGGAACTGGGCAGGGGTGGGAAGAATGAATTCTTACATTTGTAGCCCAGGGATTCCTGAGCAGGATCCCGGCAGGGAAGACTGCAGGGATCAGGCTGGGGCCTGATCGCAGCTGGGGGCAGCGAGCCTTGGAATTGGCTGAAGGGAAGAAAGAGGGATCCTTTGAGCACAAGGATCAGGTGTCAAATGCGGAGATGGCATCAGACAATTCCTCGGGAGGGTTTAGTTCCTGGGCCAAATCGATCTGCTGCCTTGTGAAGGAGCTCAGAGACCTGGGAAGAGCCCAAGCAACGCAGGGAATGCACCGGCAGATAAAAGTGCCGGGGAACGGTGGGGAAAAGCATCCGAACAGGGGGCCTCGTTTTGTACAGGGACGGTACAAAAAATTGTCCGAAAGAATAGGAATGGAATGGGATTTTACGTATTCCTCGGAGGCCACAATCCAGTGGGAAGGCTGAGAGAAAGAAACAAGGCCTAAAAAGGCAGATGAGCCAAATCTGCCCAAAGCCTCCAATGGCCACATTCCCTGGCATTGCTGAGGACTTCAGCCAAGCTCCAAGCAAAAGGTGAGCCCCTGATTTTGGTGCCAAGGGAAACTCCAAGTTAAGAATGATCCAAATATGAAGCGCTTCTCACAAAACTCAGCTTTGCAAACCTTTCTTTGGGCTAAAAAAGAAAAGATGGGAATGCCCTTGGCAGAAAAGCAGCTGTGAGGCACAGCAGGCTTCAAATGCCTGTCAGCAGGAGCTCCAGGAGAAACGGCTGCTGGCTCCAGGCATCCTGGGCTTTCCAGGCAGGTTTTGTAGCAGATTGCAAGGCAGTTTTCCTGCCTCTGGGGGGTGGCACCTGCATCCCGCTGGAAAGGGAAAATGTGGAGAGAGGGGCAAGCGGGAAGACGGTTGCTGATGTGTGTCCTTGGATCGCAGTTCCTCCCGGTGAGTCTGTGCTGCTGGAAGTTTGAAGGAGATCAGTCCTGGAGTACGTGTGGGTTCACCTGTGGGGTTTGGGAGCGACGCTGGCCATGAAATTCCAGGGATGTTCCCTTTGCTGGAGTGAGAAGCAGTGGAAGCACTTTGCTGTCTGCTTCTTCATCGCCTGCGCCTCGGTCCCCTGGGGCTCCAGGTAATCCCCTCTCACCTTTGCTTTTCCAAGGGTCTCTAAATGAGGGCTTGAGCTTTGGTGTAGCTCCCTTTACAGGGAAGATCTGTTCCAGGAAAGGTCTCCTGGTCTGGACCGATGGCGTTGCAGGAAGAGCAGGAAACCCCGCAGCTCCTGTGGCTCCCTCATCCGATTTGCCTGCAGGCAGCAGCAAGGATCATTCCCAAGTGTCATGCCCTGGCTCCGTGACTCGGTGAGGTTGTGTTCCCCCAAAGGCCAGGGGCCGCTTTGTTTTGCGGCTCACGAAAGTCCAGCTCGGTGGTGCTGGGTTTGGTTTTTGTGTGTAATGAAGGCACTAAAAAATTCCCCTCCTTCACTGGCACAGCCCTGGAGTGGGAGCAGATTCCCCTTATCCCGCAGTTATCCCGCTCCTGCCCTGGATCCCTGCGGTGCCGTGTGTTCTCCAAGCTCACAGCACTGCTGGCTCTAAACAAGAAAAACAATCCCTGTTCCTTCTCTTCTCCGTCCTTGATGTTCCCAGGCCCTGCATCTCCCTGGCTATTCCCTGTGGGAGTCTTCATCTCCATCCCACCTTATCCCGATCAGGTAAGGGTCTGAGATGTGTTTAGCAGCAAATGCATTCCTGTGAAGAAAGCCAAGAGCAAAGAGCATCCAGATGCAGAGAAGTCTTTAGAAAAGCGTTCCAGACGTGCAAATGAGGGATGTGTCTTCCTGCATCTCCTGTTGTTTTTCTCTGTCACGTTTTGGAAGGGTTTCTCTCAGTGATTTCCTGCAGTCCAGGTGCGTCCCTTCTTTTGTCCAAATCCAGTGCCAGAGGATCGAACAACTGACGAGTGGGGCCTGGGATGAAAACGGTTCTCCTAAAATGAGGGAAACAATGCTAGAAGAGAAATGAGCATCCTTTTAATGCCTGGAATAAAAATGCTGGAAAAGGGCACTTTTTATTTGCTATGGTGTCATTCTCCTTTTTTTTTCCATAGCTAAAACTCCACGGTGAGCAATCAGAGCAGAAATAGGAAATGCAGGAGTCTTGGATTCCACAGTGGGATTAACTTCCCTTTTCTGCTCTCTTTCAGGACAGGAAAAACCACTGAACTCGCCCCATCTTTGGGACCAAGAGCTTTGGTGCTGGAGTAGGCAAAGCCAGCTAGGGCCCCCCTTGTCCTGCCCATGGTGTGGGTCAGGGACAGGCTCCTCTTCTCCTCTGTGCTGGGATGAACTGCCTAGGGAATGCTATTACTGACAGCCCGGTCCTAGCCCCGGCTACTGGAAATGGGCGGAGGTGAAGAGGCAAGTGCCAGAGTTGCTTGGGGATGATGGAATTGTGGTGTTTGGCTGTGCCCAGAGGGGCAGGTTGGGCATTTCTGTGTGTCTGAGGACCGGTTTGGGTGCTGGGGAGCCCGGGGAGCCGAGCTCTCAGTGCATTCCCAGCTCACCCGGGGGTGGGAGCTGGTGCAGGGCTCTGGTCAGGCTCGGGGCAGGCCCTGGCCCCGGCACAGACACGCTGGGGTGGTTTGGGGCCGCTTGGGGAGCCGTGGGAGGAGAATGAGGGATGGTGCTGGGCAGAGCGATCGGCCTGTGCTCGTGTCAGCGCAGCCGTGCAGGGCACTGGGATCTGGGTAAAACACCGGCTCTCCTGGTGTTCAGGGAAGCAAGGTCTGTATTTATCCATACATATTTATCCCTACATATTTATCCCTATATTTATCCATGGATTATCCATATATGTTTATCCATATACATTTATCCATATTTTTATCCACGTATTTACCCATGAATTTATCCCTATATTTACCCATGTATTTACCCAGGTATTTTATGAACACTCAAGTGCCATATCCATGTATTTTATGAGCACTTCCAGGGTTGGTGACTCCACCACTGCCCTGGGCAGCTGTTCCAGCGCTGGACAACCCTCCCCATGCTGGGCCAGGAGATGGATTCTGGAAATGCAGACTCTGAGGAGCAGGGGATTAAGGCAGCATTGGATTCCTTTATTCTCCCAGAAGGATAAAGGAGATTTATCCCCAGACGAACCAGAGGTGATCACACTGAGGTCATTAGTGGGATTTCTTCCTTACTCCCACAAATACCCACTGGGGTGACAGACTTCCCTACAAGGGCGGTGTTGGAAGGAGCTGCTGGAATGTTTTGCTGTTTATTGGGATCCACAGGATGTTTGGTGTCTCTCAGAGCTGTTCCAGGCTTTCCACAGACCCAAACGCTCCTCACACTTCTCCTCAGAGTAGAGAGGTTTCCCAGAGTGCTGGTTTTTAATTTCAGATGCTGGGATAACGACACGGCTTCAGGAGGCAGGAGACTCATTGTGCTGTGCCTCAGTCCAGGCAGGGACAACCCCCAGCTAATAAAAACCTCTTTAAAGCACAAAAAGTCCCATTAAACTGATATTATAAAGGCTGCAAATTGAAGCAGGCCTCAATCAGAAAGCAGCAGAATTTAATTCCCCCCCCTTGCCCATTTGCATGATGATCTCCTTCCTAATTGCCCATCTACGCTTTTCCCACAGAAGTGCTGTCCCGAGGTTGGAGATGGTTCCAGCTTTATGGAGCTTTGATCTTTATCTGGTTTTACTTTTTACAGGGCACAGAACCCGAGAGTGGCAGCTGCTTTCCTCTTGTTCCTCCTGTGGCAGTGAACTGCTCTTCCCGAGGACGGCTGCAGGAATTCTCAGGCAGCATAACGTATGGAATGCCAGGCACGCTACAGAATTCCAGTGGGAGCAGCAGGAACTTCTGTTCTTTACTGGCAGGGCTGTGCCATGAAGGGGAGCTCGGAGATATTGGTCAGCTCAGGGAATGAGCCTGGCTCATGGTAAGGAAATTCACTGTGCAGTTACTTCGGGCCCTTCTCCTCCTTCTCCTCCTTCTCCTCCTTCTCCTCCTTCTCCTCCTCCTGCTCCTTCTCCTTCTCCTTCTCCTTCTCCTTCTCCTTCTCCTCCTCCTTCTCCTTCTCCTTCTCCTTCTCCTTCTCCTTCTCCTTCTCCTTCTCCTTCTCCTTCTCCTTCTCCTTCTCCTTCTCCTTCTCCTTCTCCTTCTCCCTCTCTTCCCAACACCAGTTCCAGACCTCAGTATAATCCATGTTCCCACAGCCTGACCTTGCAGTTTTCCCAGTTTAGCAGCCCCAGCCACACTTGCAGCCTCTCTGTCTGGACTTTGTCTTGCTGAAATCTCTTTTTGTTGATCCTTTGCTGCCTCACCTTTTATCCAGCAATAACGTGCAGTGGGTGGAAGCTTCTCAGAATTCCCTCCCTGTTCCACTGGAAACATTCCCAAGTGGAAGCAGCTGCACTGCCCATCAGCACTTGCCTGCTTTTAGGGGTGGTTGAGGCATGAAGGATGCAACAAATGGAGTTGGCTCCAAGGGGATGAAATGCTCCCCCTGAGGCTGCTCAGAGAGCTGGAGCTGAGGAATCCGGGTGGGAATCACTCCAAGAAAAAGGAAGGAAAAGAGAGCAGAGGAACAGGGATGCAATTCCAACCTCTCCAAGGACTGGGATGGGCACATTCACCAACACCATTTAATCTAGACACGATTTCTTCTTTGCCTCTGGCTGCCAGGAGCAGGATGAGCAGTTTAATGAGTTTAAATAGTGAATAGTTTAATTAGCTGGAAGAGACTGGATCAATAGCTGCTTAAACAAACAACTGGATCCCTGTTTCCAAGCTTGGATGTAGTTTTGGAAGGTTCCTGGCAGTTTGGCAGGGATTAGTGATGCTGAGAATGTGCTTTTTTGTGGGTTTGGGGCTTTTACTCCTGTTCACGTGGCTGCTCTTTTTCTTGTTGAGTGGAAAACAGGAGGGAAAGAGCAACGACGGAAGGAATTCCACTCTTGCTGCTTCAAGGGATGGATCAGGAAGGGAACAGGCTGCAGGGAATTTGGAGTGCAAACTGAGATCTCTCCGATATTTTCGGCTCAGTCAGTCCATCAGTGCTTGGTAGCTGTTTAGGCCACGTGCAAGGTGAATGATGGTGCACATGGCAGAGCTGCTGGTGGCTCCTTCCCCTGCCCGGCTGTCAGTCACCCTGCAGGGTGCTGGAGCAGCGTGCCAGAGGCCGTGGATCCTATGGATCCCATGGATCCCAGGGGCGTGATCAGGAGCCTGGGCCTGCTGGCCACTCCTTGCTCTCTCTTACCCTGATTTTTCAGCTCTGCAGCGAATCCAGCTTGAGTTTTTCAACCCCCTAGAAACCCAGGGACCTTTCATGTCTGTTCTCAGATCTGGGATTTAAATCCAGCCCTTATCAAAGCACCCCGTGACCAGGCAGGCCCTGAATCCCAGCAGGGATCTGATAAAGAGGGACCTGACATCCTAAAGAAACCCTTTGAAATCCTGCTGGGATTGATTTGTATCCATAATGGAGCCCCGAGCTCTCTGCCAGGGAGAGATGAAGCTGCTCCTTTGCTTTATTATCCTCAGGCCCATCCCAGCTTTGAGGGAAATTCAGTCCCTCTTCAAGCCCCAAAATCATGGAAAAGCTCCTTTGTATCCTCTCCACAGCCCCTACGTGGATTAATCAACTTTTTATTTGATATGGTGTCATTCTCCTTTTTTTTCCATGGCTAAAACTCCACGGTGAGCAATCAGAGCAGAAATAGGAAATGCAGGAGTCTTGGATTCCACAGTGGGATTAACTTCCCTTTTCTGCTCTCTTTCAGGACAGGAAAAACCACTGAACTCGCCCCATCTTTGGGACCAAGAGCTTTGGTGCTGGAGTAGGCAAAGCCAGCTAGGGCCCCCCTTGTCCTGCCCATGGTGTGGGTCAGGGACAGGCTCCTCTTCTCCTCTGTGCTGGGATGAACTGCCTAGGGAATGCTATTACTGACAGCCCGGTCCTAGCCCCGGCTAGGGGCGGAAATGGGCGGAGGTGAAGAGGCAAGTGCCAGAGTTGCTTGGGGATGATGGAATTGTGGTGTTTGGCTGTGCCCAGAGGGGCAGGTTGGGCATTTCTGTGTGTCTGAGGACCGGTTTGGGTGCTGGGGAGCCCGGGGAGCCGAGCTCTCAGTGCATTCCCAGCTCACCCGGGGGTGGGAGCTGGTGCAGGGCTGGGTGACAGCCTCTGGTCGGGCTCGGGGCAGGCCCTGGCCCCGGCACAGACACGCTGGGGTGGTTTGGGGCCGCTTGGGGAGCAATGGGAAGAAAATGAGGGATGGTGCTGGGCAGAGCGATCGGCCTGTGCTCGTGTCAGCGCAGCCGTGCAGGGCACTGGGATCTGGGTAAAACACCGGCTCTCCTGGTGTTCAGGGATGCAAGGTCTGAGGGACCGGATTTACTTGGGGTTTTCCAGGACAGCAGGAAGAAGAGGAAATGTGGTGCCAGAGGTGCGTCCCATCAGGTTGCAGTTCCCTCTTTCCCATTTCCATTTCCTCCTCAGTGCGGGTGTCCCCTGCAGCCCATGAGCACGTGGCCGGTGACAACTCCCTGTCTGTGGAGGGATTCCTTATGGAACAAGGGCAGATGACACTTGTGTGAGGCTTACGACTGTTAGAATTAGACCAGGATGGGTTTAAGGAAAACTAGAATCGTGTGTTAATCTTACTGGTCAATGAACAAATGGAATCCACACTTCTGTAAGAAAAAATAGAGTGTATGGAGCATATAGAAGAAGCTGGTTTTGCCTGCTGCTGCTGCTTGGCTGTATCATGTAACCCCATTCGAACTCTGCCTTCAAGACAGCTGTGAGACCGTGAAATAAAGAACTTAGCAGAACAGCAGCCTCCTCTGCTCTTTCACCCTGGTCCGAGAAGGAGGGGTACCCTGTCAAAGGCTCAACACTTGCCTTTCTGACTTTGTTTCTAAATTTCTACCTTTCTAATTTTGTTTGTTTCTAATTTTTTTGTTTGTTTGTTTCTAACTTTGTTTGTTTTCAACTTTCTCCCTTTAGAAATTTGTTTGTTTCTTGTATTTTACCTCTTTGTTTGTTTCTAAATTTCTGCCGTTGTAACTTTGTTTCTAACTTTCTACTTTTAAAATTTCATTTGTTTTTAACTTTTTATCATTCCTCCCAGCGAGGGCTGTGTGCAGAATACTAAAACCTGTTAAGTTCTTCACTTTTACGTCTATAGGCAAATGCTACTGATTTAGATGTAAATTCATTTTGAAATAAGCCAGCCCTCTCTGTCTACTCTGTCGCATACAGCAATATAAGAAGCTGGGAATAGAGATCCGCAGGTGTTGAGAATAAGGAGCCGGCGTTTTTCTGTAGGAAGGAAAGCAGCAAGCGCCTGGCCCCAGGAGCCGAGACGCTCGGGCTGCAGGAGCTGCAGAGCGCCCGGAGCCGGCTTTTCCCTGTGCTCTGTGCCTGCCCCCGGGCTGAGCTGGGCGGCGCTGCTGCCGCCTGGTGGCGAGAGCGCGGCACTGCCGCCCCCGACACGGCGCCCCGGCGCTGCTGCCGCCCGGTGCCGGCTGAGCCGAGAGGGCGGCGGCCTCGGTGGCTGCCGAGCGTGGCAAGGAGCGGGAGCGAGCGGGGCCGGGTCTGTCAGCGGAGGGGAGGGGCGAAGGGCGGTTCGGAGCGCCAAGGGACACGGCCGTGCACGAGTGGGGCCACAGCTATGGAAAGGGCCGGGCGCCGTGCGGGGCGGTGACCGCGGGGAATGACAGCGCGGGGGGCGGCCCGGCGGGGCCGGTTTTGCCGGGCAGCAGAGGCGCGGTCGCAGCGCGACCCGGGCGGGAGGCACCGGGCGGGCACGGTCGGAATAGAGCCGCCCGCGTGTCGCTCTCAAGGAGGCGGCTCGGAAAGGAAGGCGCAGTTCCGCGCTCTCGGGACGGCGTTAAGTGACGTTTTTATTAGAATAGTATAGTTTTTATTTTATTTTATTATTTTATTATCTGCCAGGACCTTGCAGAGGGTGGTTTACACTTCCGCCACACTCAAGATGGCGGACGCAGTAGGCCCCCTGCGAGAGGTGTCCCTGCCGATGCCTGCCGCCGGTCGCGGAGCCGTCGGCCGCCTCCGGCGCGGCTGACCCCGCCAGCCGTGTCCTCGCACCGGGAAGCACGGCGGAAAATCGCGCGGAAAGCGCGGGGCCGGCGTCGGAGTCCGGGCCGGATTCAGGCAGCCGACTAGACAGAAGCCCTTGTGAGGGGCGGCGGGGGCCCTAAGTGTACCACACTAAAGATGGCGGCTCGACCGGAAGTGGCTTCTGCCAGCACCCAAGATGGCGGCGAAGGGCGGAAGTGTCGTCACTGCCACACTAAAGATGGCGGTCGTGTGCACTGTTTTCTGACCTTCTCAATATGGCGGAAGGGAAGGCCCCCCCCAAGCTGCGTCTATTCGGCTGCCTGAACGCGACGCCGACGCCGACGCCGACGCCAGCCCAGCGCTTGCGCGCAATTTTCTGAGGCGTTTCCCGCTACGCGGACACCGACTGTGGGGTCAGCGGCGCCTGGGGCAGGCGGGAGCATTCAGGCAGTCGAATAGACGGACCGGGGGGGGGGGGGGGGGTCCTTCCGGCCGCCATCTTGAGAAGGTCGAATAGCCACATCGGTGCGGTACCGGTGACTTCCGCCCTTCTTCGCCAGGAGCGCCAATGGCGGGGAGCCCGGGGAGCAGCGCTGCCGGGCCGGGGGCACCGGGGCGGGTGCTCCGGGCTCGGAGGTGAGCGGGGAACGGGGACAGCCCCGAGCGGACGGTGGGGGCCGCGGGGGATCGGTATTCCGGCCCAGGGATGAGTGTTCCGGCACAGGGGTGGCTGTCCCGGCACAGGGATGCGTTCCTGGACTGTCTAATAATATTATTTAACGATCGTGCAAGGAGATCTGTATAAAAAAATCCTCCGTGGTCATCCTTCTCCCACAGCCCCGCTGTGTTTTCAGGATCTTGGGGGAAGAGTTTGGGTCTGAACAAGGCTCTCGGGCACAGGGTGGGATTCTTGGGGTGCAGGGCCAGGATTTGGACTCGATGCTCCCTGTGGGTCCCTTGCAGCCCAGGAAATGCTGCGATCCTGTGCCTCTGAGGGTGAAATAAAGGGGAGCGGTGGGGTTTGTGCCCGCTGTATTCACGGCCCCGCCGGCTCAGGGCGGGTTAAAGGCGCAGCTGCCCCGAGACAGCGGGACCGGCCGGGGCTGCTCGCTCCCGGTGCTGCCGCCTCGTGGGGAGAGCCCGGCACTGCAGCCCGCGCAGGCGCTGGACCACGGGATGGGCGTGGAACAGCAGCGCAGGGGATGCTGAGGCAGCCCAGGGAATGCTGCGGTCCCAGGGAAGGCTGAGGCGTCCCCTGCCCGGGGCACTCGGCAGCAAACCCCTGATGTTGAGCAGAAAAAGGAAAGTTCTGGGTTAGTGGGAGTGGGAGGAGGTTTCTGGAATGGAGCTGGGACAGGTGCTGATCCACGCATGGAATCACGGGCTGGTTTGGCTTGGAAGGGACCACCAGGATCATTTACACTCTGTTTGTTGTCTGATTGCACAGCGAAGAACATCCAGAACTGCCACCTCACCCTCACGGACAGCAGGAATGTCTTCCATAGCTCTTGTTTTGGAATGGGAATGGCTGTTGGGAGCTCTGGCAGGACCAGGTAAGAAGAGAAATGGGATCATTGTGGCTGCTGCTGGAGGTGGTTTTCTGCTTTCCGGCTGTTCTTCTCATTGATCCTTTCACAGCAGTGTTCTAGGGCACATTTGAGGGTAATTCCAGGAATTTGAAACCAGATAAAAACTGGTGGGGCAAAAATGTGAACACAATCCATTTCTGGTAGTTCCAAGCTTCTCCCACAACACCGTTCCAGGGGAAAGCTGATAAAAGGGTAAAGATGCAGAGGAACAAGTGCTGTAAAGCCCCCTGGCGCTCTGAGAGAGCAAACCTTCCAGTAGTCCCAGCAGATCTCTTGGAGAAAGTGTGGGATCGCAAGGTTTTCCAGGAAAGCAAAACAAGGGTGGAGATGAGGGAATAGGCTTCCAGTTCTTCCTTTAGCTGAAAGCCTGGGGGAATTGAGAGGGGCCACAAGAACTGTTTGTGTAGGCAAATGGGAGTTTGGGGTCTGAATCTGAGTTTCCCTCTGGGGCATTTTTGAGGGAAAAGCTGAGGTGCTGTTTAAGGGAGAGAATGGACATTTTTGGGGTGGAAAAAGTTGAATCAATATTGTAGAGGAAGTAAAACGCTGGGGGTAAAAGTGGATGCAATGTGGAGGGGACAGATTGAATATTTTGGAGGCAAAATGGGGAACTGAGTAGTGGAGAGATGGGGAACATTTTGGAGGCAACACTTGACAAACTCTCTGGGGTGGAGAACGACCACATTGAGGGAAAAATGAGGTGATGAGCAGTGGGCACGTAGGGAAGGTCGTGGGGGTAAATCTTGAGAAAAGCCCCGTGGTATTCAAGAAATCCTTGGTAGCAGGACTGAGGAATTCAGTGGTGGAAAAATAGGGGAATTTTGCGGGGGTAAAACTTTAAAAGATCTAAGAGTTGAGAGTGTGTGTTTTTAGGTAGAAAGGATGTCTTGTTGAAGTTGGGCGTCTGGATTGTGGCATTTATGGATCCAGAAAGTAGAAGATAAAGGAGACTCCCAAAGCCTCGGTAGCTGTGTTAAGAAATCCGTCCCAGGGAAGAAAGGTACCTAAACCTCCTAGAAGTAGGGACTAATTAGCATGGGAAGGGGAAAACCCACCCCCAGTGGGAGAGAGCACGCCGGGTAAGGGAAGAGAAGGATGCCCTTAAGAAGAAGTAGGGAAGGTGAATTTCTCGGCTTGCTGAAATGTATCAAAAAGTTTGGAATCTGGGTCTGTGTGGAGGCCGGGATTTTCTCAGCCATATGCAGAGCCCAGCACTAGGAATAAAGGAATTCCAGGCTTTACAACGCCAAAAATGCAGTACCAGAGAGTTCTGTTATCCCGAGGACTTGGGGGATACTTGGCAAAAATTTCCGGGGGCCCAGGCTGGACCGAGCTTTTAACGCTCCCCGGATTCACGGGATCGGGGATTCCAGCGTGCCCTGCACGGGTTTTTTCAGGGAAGTCCCAAATCCTTCGTGTGAGCACGAAGCAGAATCCCCTGGGAGCTGTGAAGGCAACAGGATATTTCTTGGGAATTTTGAAGGGTTGGGTGAGTCCTCAGTGTTAGGTTGGAATGAACGCAAATTGTCCGGGAGTTGCTGGTTTGGGGATGGCCGGGTCTGGGTTTGGATTTGTGGGCACCGAGTGTTCCTTGTGTCAGCTTTAGGTCTTCTGGATTGGTAGGAATTGTCAGAGAAAAGAGAAGGCAATTGAAATGCGGAGCTCCATTCCCGGAGAAATGGTCAGGATGGGAGCGGGAAGGCTGTGGAGCTGCTGGGAGCTCGTGGAGAACGAAAGGATCTGAGGCCTGGAGGCAAAAGCTGTGGAACAAAGCCTGAAAAGGGTGTGGGGTGGGGCGGGAGGGGGAGGAGGGCACCGTGGTGGGGGGAAAGAGGGAAAGGATCCCTGCTCCGGGAATCCAGCAGGGACCAGGAGAGGATCATTTTCCATCCACTGCTCTCAGTGGAATCCTAATAAGGACGGTGGAAGGGAAGTGATTCGTTTGTTCTTAGGTTTGGAATGAAAGGTGCTCTTGCAGAGGGGACTATTGACCTGTTAAAAATCTGTTGGATACAGGAAAAGAGGGAGGAAGCAAGCAGCTGGGGAATGAAGGGGTGGATTTTTTGGTGGATACAGGGAAAGACACGGGAAGGGGCTCTCAAGTAGAATACACCTCACGGGCAGCACCAGGAGAAGCCTCAAGTGCTCTTTTTTTCCAAGCTCTGACATTCCAGAGGAGTAAGCAGTGGTCAGCCCATCACTTTCTGTATTCCTTGGATGCCCAGTGCTTTGTTGGGAAGAGATAATATTTGGAAATGAACAAATCCGGGGATGTAATTTCCTGATAGTAAAGCCCCAGAGAGCCTGGTTTTGATATCCTTCCAGCACCCAAACGCAGCAGAGGGAATCCTGGCGGAGCTGGAAAACGCTGTCGCTCCGTCGGTGGAATTCCTGGGAACTGGAAAGCAGCAGAAGCAGCAAGAACAGAGTTGGAAGCAGGCTCCAGCCGGGTAAGGCAGACACCAAATCCTTTGGAACTGGGCAGGGGTGGGAAGAATGAATTCTTACATTTGTAGCCCAGGGATTCCTGAGCAGGATCCCGGCAGGGAAGACTGCAGGGATCAGGCTGGGGCCTGATCGCAGCTGGGGGCAGCGAGCCTTGGAATTGGCTGAAGGGAAGAAAGAGGGATCCTTTGAGCACAAGGATCAGGTGTCAAATGCGGAGATGGCATCAGACAATTCCTCGGGAGGGTTTAGTTCCTGGGCCAAATCGATCTGCTGCCTTGTGAAGGAGCTCAGAGACCTGGGAAGAGCCCAAGCAACGCAGGGAATGCACCGGCAGATAAAAGTGCCGGGGAACGGTGGGGAAAAGCATCCGAACAGGGGGCCTCGTTTTGTACAGGGACGGTACAAAAAATTGTCCGAAAGAATAGGAATGGAATGGGATTTTACGTATTCCTCGGAGGCCACAATCCAGTGGGAAGGCTGAGAGAAAGAAACAAGGCCTAAAAAGGCAGATGAGCCAAATCTGCCCAAAGCCTCCAATGGCCACATTCCCTGGCATTGCTGAGGACTTCAGCCAAGCTCCAAGCAAAAGGTGAGCCCCTGATTTTGGTGCCAAGGGAAACTCCAAGTTAAGAATGATCCAAATATGAAGCGCTTCTCACAAAACTCAGCTTTGCAAACCTTTCTTTGGGCTAAAAAAGAAAAGATGGGAATGCCCTTGGCAGAAAAGCAGCTGTGAGGCACAGCAGGCTTCAAATGCCTGTCAGCAGGAGCTCCAGGAGAAACGGCTGCTGGCTCCGGGCATCCTGGGCTTTCCAGGCAGGTTTTGTAGCGGATTGCAAGGCAGTTTTCCTGCCTCTGGGGGGTGGCACCTGCATCCCGCTGGAAAGGGAAAATGTGGAGAGAGGGGCAAGCGGGAAGACGGTTGCTGATGTGTGTCCTTGGATCGCAGTTCCTCCCGGTGAGTCTGTGCTGCTGGAAGTTTGAAGGAGATCAGTCCTGGAGTACGTGTGGGTTCACCTGTGGGGTTTGGGAGCGACGCTGGCCATGAAATTCCAGGGATGTTCCCTTTGCTGGAGTGAGAAGCAGTGGAAGCACTTTGCTGTCTGCTTCTTCATCGCCTGCGCCTCGGTCCCCTGGGGCTCCAGGTAATCCCCTCTCACCTTTGCTTTTCCAAGGGTCTCTAAATGAGGGCTTGAGCTTTGGTGTAGCTCCCTTTACAGGGAAGATCTGTTCCAGGAAAGGTCTCCTGGTCTGGACCGATGGCATTGCAGGAAGAGCAGGAAACCCCGCAGCTCCTGTGGCTCCCTCATCCGATTTGCCTGCAGGCAGCAGCAAGGATCATTCCCAAGTGTCATGCCCTGGCTCCGTGACTCGGTGAGGTTGTGTTCCCCCAAAGGCCAGGGGCCGCTTTGTTTTGCGGCTCACGAAAGTCCAGCTCGGTGGTGCTGGGTTTGGTTTTTGTGTGTAATGAAGGCACTAAAAAATTCCCCTCCTTCACTGGCACAGCCCTGGAGTGGGAGCAGATTCCCCTTATCCCGCAGTTATCCCGCTCCTGCCCTGGATCCCTGCGGTGCCGTGTGTTCTCCAAGCTCACAGCACTGCTGGCTCGAGACAAGAAAAACAATCCCTGTTCCTTCTCTTCTCCGTCCTTGATGTTCCCAGGCCCTGCATCTCCCTGGCTATTCCCTGTGGGAGTCTTCATCTCCATCCCACCTTATCCCGATCAGGTAAGGGTCTGAGATGTGTTTAGCAGCAAATGCATTCCTGTGAAGAAAGCCAAGAGCAAAGAGCATCCAGATGCAGAGAAGTCTTTAGAAAAGCGTTCCAGACGTGCAAATGAGGGATGTGTCTTCCTGCATCTCCTGTTGTTTTTCTCTGTCACGTTTTGGAAGGGTTTCTCTCAGTGATTTCCTGCAGTCCAGGTGCGTCCCTTCTTTTGTCCAAATCCAGTGCCAGAGGATCGAACAACTGACGAGTGGGGCCTGGGATGAAAACGGTTCTCCTAAAATGAGGGAAACAATGCTAGAAGAGAAATGAGCATCCTTTTAATGCCTGGAATAAAAATGCTGGAAAAGGGCACTTTTTATTTGCTATGGTTTTTTTTCCATAGCTAAAACTCCACGGTGAGCAATCAGAGCAGAAATAGGAAATGCAGGAGTCTTGGATTCCACAGTGGGATTAACTTCCCTTTTCTGCTCTCTTTCAGGACAGGAAAAACCACTGAACTCGCCCCATCTTTGGGACCAAGAGCTTTGGTGCTGGAGTAGGCAAAGCCAGCTAGGGCCCCCCTTGTCCTGCCCATGGTGTGGGTCAGGGACAGGCTCCTCTTCTCCTCTGTGCTGGGATGAACTGCCTAGGGAATGCTATTACTGACAGCCCGGTCCTAGCCCCGGCTACTGGAAATGGGCGGAGGTGAAGAGGCAAGTGCCAGAGTTGCTTGGGGATGATGGAATTGTGGTGTTTGGCTGTGCCCAGAGGGGCAGGTTGGGCATTTCTGTGTGTCTGAGGACCGGTTTGGGTGCTGGGGAGCCCGGGGAGCCGAGCTCTCAGTGCATTCCCAGCTCACCCGGGGGTGGGAGCTGGTGCAGGGCTCTGGTCGGGCTCGGGGCAGGCCCTGGCCCCGGCACAGACACGCTGGGGTGCTTTGGGGCCGCTTGGGGAGCCGTGGGAGGAGAATGAGGGATGGTGCTGGGCAGAGCGATCGGCCTGTGCTCGTGTCAGCGCAGCCGTGCAGGGCACTGGGATCTGGGTAAAACACCGGCTCTCCTGGTGTTCAGGGAAGCAAGGTCTGTATTTATCCATACATATTTATCCCTACATATTTATCCCTATATTTATCCATGGATTATCCATATATGTTTATCCATATACATTTATCCATATTTTTATCCACGTATTTACCCATGAATTTATCCCTATATTTACCCATGTATTTACCCAGGTATTTTATGAACACTCAAGTGCCATATCCATGTATTTTATGAGCACTTCCAGGGTTGGTGACTCCACCACTGCCCTGGGCAGCTGTTCCAGCGCTGGACAACCCTCCCCATGCTGGGCCAGGAGATGGATTCTGGAAATGCAGACTCTGAGGAGCAGGGGATTAAGGCAGCATTGGATTCCTTTATTCTCCCAGAAGGATAAAGGAGATTTATCCCCAGACGAACCAGAGGTGATCACACTGAGGTCATTAGTGGGATTTCTTCCTTACTCCCACAAATACCCACTGGGGTGACAGACTTCCCTACAAGGGCGGTGTTGGAAGGAGCTGCTGGAATGTTTTGCTGTTTATTGGGATCCACAGGATGTTTGGTGTCTCTCAGAGCTGTTCCAGGCTTTCCACAGACCCAAACGCTCCTCACACTTCTCCTCAGAGTAGAGAGGTTTCCCAGAGTGCTGGTTTTTAATTTCAGATGCTGGGATAACGACACGGCTTCAGGAGGCAGGAGACTCATTGTGCTGTGCCTCAGTCCAGGCAGGGACAACCCCCAGCTAATAAAAACCTCTTTAAAGCACAAAAAGTCCCATTAAACTGATATTATAAAGGCTGCAAATTGAAGCAGGCCTCAATCAGAAAGCAGCAGAATTTAATTCCCCCCCCTTGCCCATTTGCATGATGATCTCCTTCCTAATTGCCCATCTACGCTTTTCCCACAGAAGTGCTGTCCCGAGGTTGGAGATGGTTCCAGCTTTATGGAGCTTTGATCTTTATCTGCTTTTACTTTTTACAGGGCACAGAACCCGAGAGTGGCAGCTGCTTTCCTCTTGTTCCTCCTGTGGCAGTGAACTGCTCTTCCCGAGGACGGCTGCAGGAATTCTCAGGCAGCATAACGTATGGAATGCCAGGCACGCTACAGAATTCCAGTGGGAGCAGCAGGAACTTCTGTTCTTTACTGGCAGGGCTGTGCCATGAAGGGGAGCTCGGAGATATTGGTCAGCTCAGGGAATGAGCCTGGCTCATGGTAAGGAAATTCACTGTGCAGTTACTTCGGGCCCTTCTCCTCCTTCTCCTCCTTCTCCTCCTTCTCCTCCTCCTTCTCCTTCTCCTTCTCCTTCTCCTCCTCCTTCTCCTTCTCCTTCTCCTTCTCCTTCTCCTTCTCCTTCTCCTTCTCCTTCTCCTTCTCCTTCTCCTTCTCCTTCTCCTTCTCCTTCTCCTTCTCCTTCTCCTTCTCCTTCTCCTTCTCCTTCTCCTTCTCCTTCTCCTTCTCCTTCTCCTTCTCCCTCTCTTCCCAACACCAGTTCCAGACCTCAGTATAATCCATGTTCCCACAGCCTGACCTTGCAGTTTTCCCAGTTTAGCAGCCCCAGCCACACTTGCAGCCTCTCTGTCTGGACTTTGTCTTGCTGAAATCTCTTTTTGTTGATCCTTTGCTGCCTCACCTTTTATCCAGCAATAACGTGCAGTGGGTGGAAGCTTCTCAGAATTCCCTCCCTGTTCCACTGGAAACATTCCCAAGTGGAAGCAGCTGCACTGCCCATCAGCACTTGCCTGCTTTTAGGGGTGGTTGAGGCATGAAGGATGCAACAAATGGAGTTGGCTCCAAGGGGATGAAATGCTCCCCCTGAGGCTGCTCAGAGAGCTGGAGCTGAGGAATCCGGGTGGGAATCACTCCAAGAAAAAGGAAGGAAAAGAGAGCAGAGGAACAGGGATGCAATTCCAACCTCTCCAAGGACTGGGATGGGCACATTCACCAACACCATTTAATCTAGACACGATTTCTTCTTTGCCTCTGGCTGCCAGGAGCAGGATGAGCAGTTTAATGAGTTTAAATAGTGAATAGTTTAATTAGCTGGAAGAGACTGGATCAATAGCTGCTTAAACAAACAACTGGATCCCTGTTTCCAAGCTTGGATGTAGTTTTGGAAGGTTCCTGGCAGTTTGGCAGGGATTAGTGATGCTGAGAATGTGCTTTTTTGTGGGTTTGGGGCTTTTACTCCTGCTCACGTGGCTGCTCTTTTTCTTGTTGAGTGGAAAACAGGAGGGAAAGAGCAACGACGGAAGGAATTCCACTCTTGCTGCTTCAAGGGATGGATCAGGAAGGGAACAGGCTGCAGGGAATTTGGAGTGCAAACTGAGATCTCTCCGATATTTTCGGCTCAGTCAGTCCATCAGTGCTTGGTAGCTGTTTAGGCCACGTGCAAGGTGAATGATGGTGCACATGGCAGAGCTGCTGGTGGCTCCTTCCCCTGCCCGGCTGTCAGTCACCCTGCAGGGTGCTGGAGCAGCGTGCCAGAGGCCGTGGATCCTATGGATCCCATGGATCCCAGGGGCGTGATCAGGAGCCTGGGCCTGCTGGCCACTCCTTGCTCTCTCTTACCCTGATTTTTCAGCTCTGCAGCGAATCCAGCTTGAGTTTTTCAACCCCCTAGAAACCCAGGGACCTTTCATGTCTGTTCTCAGATCTGGGATTTAAATCCAGCCCTTATCAAAGCACCCCGTGACCAGGCAGGCCCTGAATCCCAGCAGGGATCTGATAAAGAGGGACCTGACATCCTAAAGAAACCCTTTGAAATCCTGCTGGGATTGATTTGTATCCATAATGGAGCCCCGAGCTCTCTGCCAGGGAGAGATGAAGCTGCTCCTTTGCTTTATTATCCTCAGGCCCATCCCAGCTTTGAGGGAAATTCAGTCCCTCTTCAAGCCCCAAAATCATGGAAAAGCTCCTTTGTATCCTCTCCACAGCCCCTACGTGGATTAATCAACTTTTTATTTGATATGGTGTCATTCTCCTTTTTTTTCCATGGCTAAAACTCCACGGTGAGCAATCAGAGCAGAAATAGGAAATGCAGGAGTCTTGGATTCCACAGTGGGATTAACTTCCCTTTTCTGCTCTCTTTCAGGACAGGAAAAACCACTGAACTCGCCCCATCTTTGGGACCAAGAGCTTTGGTGCTGGAGTAGGCAAAGCCAGCTAGGGCCCCCCTTGTCCTGCCCATGGTGTGGGTCAGGGACAGGCTCCTCTTCTCCTCTGTGCTGGGATGAACTGCCTAGGGAATGCTATTACTGACAGCCCGGTCCTAGCCCCGGCTACTGGAAATGGGCGGAGGTGAAGAGGCAAGTGCCAGAGTTGCTTGGGGATGATGGAATTGTGGTGTTTGGCTGTGCCCAGAGGGGCAGGTTGGGCATTTCTGTGTGTCTGAGGACCGGTTTGGGTGCTGGGGAGCCCGGGGAGCCGAGGCTCCCGGGGGTGGGAGCTGGTGCAGGGCTGGGTGACAGCCTCTGGTCGGGCTCGGGGCAGGCCCTGGCCCCGGCACAGACACGCTGGGGTGCTTTGGGGCCGCTTGGGGAGCAATGGGAAGAAAATGAGGGATGGTGCTGGGCAGAGCGATCGGCCTGTGCTCGTGTCAGCGCAGCCGTGCAGGGCACTGGGATCTGGGTAAAACACCGGCTCTCCTGGTGTTCAGGGATGCAAGGTCTGAGGGACCGGATTTACTTGGGGTTTTCCAGGACAGCAGGAAGAAGAGGAAATGTGGTGCCAGAGGTGCGTCCCATCAGGTTGCAGTTCCCTCTTTCCCATTTCCATTTCCTCCTCAGTGCGGGTGTCCCCTGCAGCCCATGAGCACGTGGCCGGTGACAACTCCCTGTCTGTGGAGGGATTCCTTATGGAACAAGGGCAGATGACACTTGTGTGAGGCTTACGACTGTTAGAATTAGACCAGGATGGGTTTAAGGAAAACTAGAATCGTGTGTTAATCTTACTGGTCAATGAACAAATGGAATCCACACTTCTGTAAGAAAAAATAGAGTGTATGGAGCATATAGAAGAAGCTGGTTTTGCCTGCTGCTGCTGCTTGGCTGTATCATGTAACCCCATTCGAACTCTGCCTTCAAGACAGCTGTGAGACCGTGAAATAAAGAACTTAGCAGAACAGCAGCCTCCTCTGCTCTTTCACCCTGGTCCGAGAAGGAGGGGTACCCTGTCAAAGGCTCAACACTTGCCTTTCTGACTTTGTTTCTAAATTTCTACCTTTCTAATTTTGTTTGTTTCTAATTTTTTTGTTTGTTTGTTTCTAACTTTGTTTGTTTTCAACTTTCTCCCTTTAGAAATTTGTTTGTTTCTTGTATTTTACCTCTTTGTTTGTTTCTAAATTTCTGCCGTTGTAACTTTGTTTCTAACTTTCTACTTTTAAAATTTCATTTGTTTTTAACTTTTTATCATTCCTCCCAGCGAGGGCTGTGTGCAGAATACTAAAACCTGTTAAGTTCTTCACTTTTACGTCTATAGGCAAATGCTACTGATTTAGATGTAAATTCATTTTGAAATAAGCCAGCCCTCTCTGTCTACTCTGTCGCATACAGCAATATAAGAAGCTGGGAATAGAGATCCGCAGGTGTTGAGAATAAGGAGCCGGCGTTTTTCTGTAGGAAGGAAAGCAGCAAGCGCCTGGCCCCAGGAGCCGAGACGCTCGGGCTGCAGGAGCTGCAGAGCGCCCGGAGCCGGCTTTTCCCTGTGCTCTGTGCCTGCCCCCGGGCTGAGCTGGGCGGCGCTGCTGCCGCCTGGTGGCGAGAGCGCGGCACTGCCGCCCCCGACACGGCGCCCCGGCGCTGCTGCCGCCCGGTGCCGGCTGAGCCGAGAGGGCGGCGGCCTCGGTGGCTGCCGAGCGTGGCAAGGAGCGGGAGCGAGCGGGGCCGGGTCTGTCAGCGGAGGGGAGGGGCGAAGGGCGGTTCGGAGCGCCAAGGGACACGGCCGTGCACGAGTGGGGCCACAGCTATGGAAAGGGCCGGGCGCCGTGCGGGGCGGTGACCGCGGGGAATGACAGCGCGGGGGGCGGCCCGGCGGGGCCGGTTTTGCCGGGCAGCAGAGGCGCGGTCGCAGCGCGACCCGGGCGGGAGGCACCGGGCGGGCACGGTCGGAATAGAGCCGCCCGCGTGTCGCTCTCAAGGAGGCGGCTCGGAAAGGAAGGCGCAGTTCCGCGCTCTCGGGACGGCGTTAAGTGACGTTTTTATTAGAATAGTATAGTTTTTATTTTATTTTATTATTTTATTATCTGCCAGGACCTTGCAGAGGGTGGTTTACACTTCCGCCACACTCAAGATGGCGGACGCAGTAGGCCCCCTGCGAGAGGTGTCCCTGCCGATGCCTGCCGCCGGTCGCGGAGCCGTCGGCCGCCTCCGGCGCGGCTGACCCCGCCAGCCGTGTCCTCGCACCGGGAAGCACGGCGGAAAATCGCGCGGAAAGCGCGGGGCCGGCGTCGGAGTCCGGGCCGGATTCAGGCAGCCGACTAGACAGAAGCCCTTGTGAGGGGCGGCGGGGGCCCTAAGTGTACCACACTAAAGATGGCGGCTCGACCGGAAGTGGCTTCTGCCAGCACCCAAGATGGCGGCGAAGGGCGGAAGTGTCGTCACTGCCACACTAAAGATGGCGGTCGTGTGCACTGTTTTCTGACCTTCTCAATATGGCGGAAGGGAAGGCCCCCCCCAAGCTGCGTCTATTCGGCTGCCTGAACGCGACGCCGACGCCGACGCCAGCCCAGCGCTTGCGCGCAATTTTCTGAGGCGTTTCCCGCTACGCGGACACCGACTGTGGGGTCAGCGGCGCCTGGGGCAGGCGGGAGCATTCAGGCAGTCGAATAGACGGACCGGGGGGGGGGGGGGGGGGGGGTCCTTCCGGCCGCCATCTTGAGAAGGTCGAATAGCCACATCGGTGCGGTACCGGTGACTTCCGCCCTTCTTCGCCAGGAGCGCCAATGGCGGGGAGCCCGGGGAGCAGCGCTGCCGGGCCGGGGGCACCGGGGCGGGTGCTCCGGGCTCGGAGGTGAGCGGGGAACGGGGACAGCCCCGAGCGGACGGTGGGGGCCGCGGGGGATCGGTATTCCGGCCCAGGGATGAGTGTTCCGGCACAGGGGTGGCTGTCCCGGCACAGGGATGCGTTCCTGGACTGTCTAATAATATTATTTAACGATCGTGCAAGGAGATCTGTATAAAAAAATCCTCCGTGGTCATCCTTCTCCCACAGCCCCGCTGTGTTTTCAGGATCTTGGGGGAAGAGTTTGGGTCTGAACAAGGCTCTCGGGCACAGGGTGGGATTCTTGGGGTGCAGGGCCAGGATTTGGACTCGATGCTCCCTGTGGGTCCCTTGCAGCCCAGGAAATGCTGCGATCCTGTGCCTCTGAGGGTGAAATAAAGGGGAGCGGTGGGGTTTGTGCCCGCTGTATTCACGGCCCCGCCGGCTCAGGGCGGGTTAAAGGCGCAGCTGCCCCGAGACAGCGGGACCGGCCGGGGCTGCTCGCTCCCGGTGCTGCCGCCTCGTGGGGAGAGCCCGGCACTGCAGCCCGCGCAGGCGCTGGACCACGGGATGGGCGTGGAACAGCAGCGCAGGGGATGCTGAGGCAGCCCAGGGAATGCTGCGGTCCCAGGGAAGGCTGAGGCGTCCCCTGCCCGGGGCACTCGGCAGCAAACCCCTGATGTTGAGCAGAAAAAGGAAAGTTCTGGGTTAGTGGGAGGAGGTTTCTGGAATGGAGCTGGGACAGGTGCTGATCCACGCATGGAATCACGGGCTGGTTTGGCTTGGAAGGGACCACCAGGATCATTTACACTCTGTTTGTTGTCTGATTGCACAGCGAAGAACATCCAGAACTGCCACCTCACCCTCACGGACAGCAGGAATGTCTTCCATAGCTCTTGTTTTGGAATGGGAATGGCTGTTGGGAGCTCTGGCAGGACCAGGTAAGAAGAGAAATGGGATCATTGTGGCTGCTGCTGGAGGTGGTTTTCTGCTTTCCGGCTGTTCTTCTCATTGATCCTTTCACAGCAGTGTTCTAGGGCACATTTGAGGGTAATTCCAGGAATTTGAAACCAGATAAAAACTGGTGGGGCAAAAATGTGAACACAATCCATTTCTGGTAGTTCCAAGCTTCTCCCACAACACCGTTCCAGGGGAAAGCTGATAAAAGGGTAAAGATGCAGAGGAACAAGTGCTGTAAAGCCCCCTGGCGCTCTGAGAGAGCAAACCTTCCAGTAGTCCCAGCAGATCTCTTGGAGAAAGTGTGGGATCGCAAGGTTTTCCAGGAAAGCAAAACAAGGGTGGAGATGAGGGAATAGGCTTCCAGTTCTTCCTTTAGCTGAAAGCCTGGGGGAATTGAGAGGGGCCACAAGAACTGTTTGTGTAGGCAAATGGGAGTTTGGGGTCTGAATCTGAGTTTCCCTCTGGGGCATTTTTGAGGGAAAAGCTGAGGTGCTGTTTAAGGGAGAGAATGGACATTTTTGGGGTGGAAAAAGTTGAATCAATATTGTAGAGGAAGTAAAACGCTGGGGGTAAAAGTGGATGCAATGTGGAGGGGACAGATTGAATATTTTGGAGGCAAAATGGGGAACTGAGTAGTGGAGAGATGGGGAACATTTTGGAGGCAACACTTGACAAACTCTCTGGGGTGGAGAACGACCACATTGAGGGAAAAATGAGGTGATGAGCAGTGGGCACGTAGGGAAGGTCGTGGGGGTAAATCTTGAGAAAAGCCCCGTGGTATTCAAGAAATCCTTGGTAGCAGGACTGAGGAATTCAGTGGTGGAAAAATAGGGGAATTTTGCGGGGGTAAAACTTTAAAAGATCTAAGAGTTGAGAGTGTGTGTTTTTAGGTAGAAAGGATGTCTTGTTGAAGTTGGGCGTCTGGATTGTGGCATTTATGGATCCAGAAAGTAGAAGATAAAGGAGACTCCCAAAGCCTCGGTAGCTGTGTTAAGAAATCCGTCCCAGGGAAGAAAGGTACCTAAACCTCCTAGAAGTAGGGACTAATTAGCATGGGAAGGGGAAAACCCACCCCCAGTGGGAGAGAGCACGCCGGGTAAGGGAAGAGAAGGATGCCCTTAAGAAGAAGTAGGGAAGGTGAATTTCTCGGCTTGCTGAAATGTATCAAAAAGTTTGGAATCTGGGTCTGTGTGGAGGCCGGGATTTTCTCAGCCATATGCAGAGCCCAGCACTAGGAATAAAGGAATTCCAGGCTTTACAACGCCAAAAATGCAGTACCAGAGAGTTCTGTTATCCCGAGGACTTGGGGGATACTTGGCAAAAATTTCCGGGGGCCCAGGCTGGACCGAGCTTTTAACGCTCCCCGGATTCACGGGATCGGGGATTCCAGCGTGCCCTGCACGGGTTTTTTCAGGGAAGTCCCAAATCCTTCGTGTGAGCACGAAGCAGAATCCCCTGGGAGCTGTGAAGGCAACAGGATATTTCTTGGGAATTTTGAAGGGTTGGGTGAGTCCTCAGTGTTAGGTTGGAATGAACGCAAATTGTCCGGGAGTTGCTGGTTTGGGGATGGCCGGGTCTGGGTTTGGATTTGTGGGCACCGAGTGTTCCTTGTGTCAGCTTTAGGTCTTCTGGATTGGTAGGAATTGTCAGAGAAAAGAGAAGGCAATTGAAATGCGGAGCTCCATTCCCGGAGAAATGGTCAGGATGGGAGCGGGAAGGCTGTGGAGCTGCTGGGAGCTCGTGGAGAACGAAAGGATCTGAGGCCTGGAGGCAAAAGCTGTGGAACAAAGCCTGAAAAGGGTGTGGGGTGGGGCGGGAGGGGGAGGAGGGCACCGTGGTGGGGGGAAAGAGGGAAAGGATCCCTGCTCCGGGAATCCAGCAGGGACCAGGAGAGGATCATTTTCCATCCACTGCTCTCAGTGGAATCCTAATAAGGACGGTGGAAGGGAAGTGATTCGTTTGTTCTTAGGTTTGGAATGAAAGGTGCTCTTGCAGAGGGGACTATTGACCTGTTAAAAATCTGTTGGATACAGGAAAAGAGGGAGGAAGCAAGCAGCTGGGGAATGAAGGGGTGGATTTTTTGGTGGATACAGGGAAAGACACGGGAAGGGGCTCTCAAGTAGAATACACCTCACGGGCAGCACCAGGAGAAGCCTCAAGTGCTCTTTTTTTCCAAGCTCTGACATTCCAGAGGAGTAAGCAGTGGTCAGCCCATCACTTTCTGTATTCCTTGGATGCCCAGTGCTTTGTTGGGAAGAGATAATATTTGGAAATGAACAAATCCGGGGATGTAATTTCCTGATAGTAAAGCCCCAGAGAGCCTGGTTTTGATATCCTTCCAGCACCCAAACGCAGCAGAGGGAATCCTGGCGGAGCTGGAAAACGCTGTCGCTCCGTCGGTGGAATTCCTGGGAACTGGAAAGCAGCAGAAGCAGCAAGAACAGAGTTGGAAGCAGGCTCCAGCCGGGTAAGGCAGACACCAAATCCTTTGGAACTGGGCAGGGGTGGGAAGAATGAATTCTTACATTTGTAGCCCAGGGATTCCTGAGCAGGATCCCGGCAGGGAAGACTGCAGGGATCAGGCTGGGGCCTGATCGCAGCTGGGGGCAGCGAGCCTTGGAATTGGCTGAAGGGAAGAAAGAGGGATCCTTTGAGCACAAGGATCAGGTGTCAAATGCGGAGATGGCATCAGACAATTCCTCGGGAGGGTTTAGTTCCTGGGCCAAATCGATCTGCTGCCTTGTGAAGGAGCTCAGAGACCTGGGAAGAGCCCAAGCAACGCAGGGAATGCACCGGCAGATAAAAGTGCCGGGGAACGGTGGGGAAAAGCATCCGAACAGGGGGCCTCGTTTTGTACAGGGACGGTACAAAAAATTGTCCGAAAGAATAGGAATGGAATGGGATTTTACGTATTCCTCGGAGGCCACAATCCAGTGGGAAGGCTGAGAGAAAGAAACAAGGCCTAAAAAGGCAGATGAGCCAAATCTGCCCAAAGCCTCCAATGGCCACATTCCCTGGCATTGCTGAGGACTTCAGCCAAGCTCCAAGCAAAAGGTGAGCCCCTGATTTTGGTGCCAAGGGAAACTCCAAGTTAAGAATGATCCAAATATGAAGCGCTTCTCACAAAACTCAGCTTTGCAAACCTTTCTTTGGGCTAAAAAAGAAAAGATGGGAATGCCCTTGGCAGAAAAGCAGCTGTGAGGCACAGCAGGCTTCAAATGCCTGTCAGCAGGAGCTCCAGGAGAAACGGCTGCTGGCTCCAGGCATCCTGGGCTTTCCAGGCAGGTTTTGTAGCAGATTGCAAGGCAGTTTTCCTGCCTCTGGGGGGTGGCACCTGCATCCCGCTGGAAAGGGAAAATGTGGAGAGAGGGGCAAGCGGGAAGACGGTTGCTGATGTGTGTCCTTGGATCGCAGTTCCTCCCGGTGAGTCTGTGCTGCTGGAAGTTTGAAGGAGATCAGTCCTGGAGTACGTGTGGGTTCACCTGTGGGGTTTGGGAGCGACGCTGGCCATGAAATTCCAGGGATGTTCCCTTTGCTGGAGTGAGAAGCAGTGGAAGCACTTTGCTGTCTGCTTCTTCATCGCCTGCGCCTCGGTCCCCTGGGGCTCCAGGTAATCCCCTCTCACCTTTGCTTTTCCAAGGGTCTCTAAATGAGGGCTTGAGCTTTGGTGTAGCTCCCTTTACAGGGAAGATCTGTTCCAGGAAAGGTCTCCTGGTCTGGACCGATGGCGTTGCAGGAAGAGCAGGAAACCCCGCAGCTCCTGTGGCTCCCTCATCCGATTTGCCTGCAGGCAGCAGCAAGGATCATTCCCAAGTGTCATGCCCTGGCTCCGTGACTCGGTGAGGTTGTGTTCCCCCAAAGGCCAGGGGCCGCTTTGTTTTGCGGCTCACGAAAGTCCAGCTCGGTGGTGCTGGGTTTGGTTTTTGTGTGTAATGAAGGCACTAAAAAATTCCCCTCCTTCACTGGCACAGCCCTGGAGTGGGAGCAGATTCCCCTTATCCCGCAGTTATCCCGCTCCTGCCCTGGATCCCTGCGGTGCCGTGTGTTCTCCAAGCTCACAGCACTGCTGGCTCTAAACAAGAAAAACAATCCCTGTTCCTTCTCTTCTCCGTCCTTGATGTTCCCAGGCCCTGCATCTCCCTGGCTATTCCCTGTGGGAGTCTTCATCTCCATCCCACCTTATCCCGATCAGGTAAGGGTCTGAGATGTGTTTAGCAGCAAATGCATTCCTGTGAAGAAAGCCAAGAGCAAAGAGCATCCAGATGCAGAGAAGTCTTTAGAAAAGCGTTCCAGACGTGCAAATGAGGGATGTGTCTTCCTGCATCTCCTGTTGTTTTTCTCTGTCACGTTTTGGAAGGGTTTCTCTCAGTGATTTCCTGCAGTCCAGGTGCGTCCCTTCTTTTGTCCAAATCCAGTGCCAGAGGATCGAACAACTGACGAGTGGGGCCTGGGATGAAAACGGTTCTCCTAAAATGAGGGAAACAATGCTAGAAGAGAAATGAGCATCCTTTTAATGCCTGGAATAAAAATGCTGGAAAAGGGCACTTTTTATTTGCTATGGTGTCATTCTCCTTTTTTTTTCCATAGCTAAAACTCCACGGTGAGCAATCAGAGCAGAAATAGGAAATGCAGGAGTCTTGGATTCCACAGTGGGATTAACTTCCCTTTTCTGCTCTCTTTCAGGACAGGAAAAACCACTGAACTCGCCCCATCTTTGGGACCAAGAGCTTTGGTGCTGGAGTAGGCAAAGCCAGCTAGGGCCCCCCTTGTCCTGCCCATGGTGTGGGTCAGGGACAGGCTCCTCTTCTCCTCTGTGCTGGGATGAACTGCCTAGGGAATGCTATTACTGACAGCCCGGTCCTAGCCCCGGCTACTGGAAATGGGCGGAGGTGAAGAGGCAAGTGCCAGAGTTGCTTGGGGATGATGGAATTGTGGTGTTTGGCTGTGCCCAGAGGGGCAGGTTGGGCATTTCTGTGTGTCTGAGGACCGGTTTGGGTGCTGGGGAGCCCGGGGAGCCGAGCTCTCAGTGCATTCCCAGCTCACCCGGGGGTGGGAGCTGGTGCAGGGCTCTGGTCGGGCTCGGGGCAGGCCCTGGCCCCGGCACAGACACGCTGGGGTGGTTTGGGGCCGCTTGGGGAGCCGTGGGAGGAGAATGAGGGATGGTGCTGGGCAGAGCGATCGGCCTGTGCTCGTGTCAGCGCAGCCGTGCAGGGCACTGGGATCTGGGTAAAACACCGGCTCTCCTGGTGTTCAGGGAAGCAAGGTCTGTATTTATCCATACATATTTATCCCTACATATTTATCCCTATATTTATCCATGGATTATCCATATATGTTTATCCATATACATTTATCCATATTTTTATCCACGTATTTACCCATGAATTTATCCCTATATTTACCCATGTATTTACCCAGGTATTTTATGAACACTCAAGTGCCATATCCATGTATTTTATGAGCACTTCCAGGGTTGGTGACTCCACCACTGCCCTGGGCAGCTGTTCCAGCGCTGGACAACCCTCCCCATGCTGGGCCAGGAGATGGATTCTGGAAATGCAGACTCTGAGGAGCAGGGGATTAAGGCAGCATTGGATTCCTTTATTCTCCCAGAAGGATAAAGGAGATTTATCCCCAGACGAACCAGAGGTGATCACACTGAGGTCATTAGTGGGATTTCTTCCTTACTCCCACAAATACCCACTGGGGTGACAGAGTTCCCTACAAGGGCGGTGTTGGAAGGAGCTGCTGGAATGTTTTGCTGTTTATTGGGATCCACAGGATGTTTGGTGTCTCTCAGAGCTGTTCCAGGCTTTCCACAGACCCAAACGCTCCTCACACTTCTCCTCAGAGTAGAGAGGTTTCCCAGAGTGCTGGTTTTTAATTTCAGATGCTGGGATAACGACACGGCTTCAGGAGGCAGGAGACTCATTGTGCTGTGCCTCAGTCCAGGCAGGGACAACCCCCAGCTAATAAAAACCTCTTTAAAGCACAAAAAGTCCCATTAAACTGATATTATAAAGGCTGCAAATTGAAGCAGGCCTCAATCAGAAAGCAGCAGAATTTAATTCCCCCCCCTTGCCCATTTGCATGATGATCTCCTTCCTAATTGCCCATCTACGCTTTTCCCACAGAAGTGCTGTCCCGAGGTTGGAGATGGTTCCAGCTTTATGGAGCTTTGATCTTTATCTGCTTTTACTTTTTACAGGGCACAGAACCCGAGAGTGGCAGCTGCTTTCCTCTTGTTCCTCCTGTGGCAGTGAACTGCTCTTCCCGAGGACGGCTGCAGGAATTCTCAGGCAGCATAACGTATGGAATGCCAGGCACGCTACAGAATTCCAGTGGGAGCAGCAGGAACTTCTGTTCTTTACTGGCAGGGCTGTGCCATGAAGGGGAGCTCGGAGATATTGGTCAGCTCAGGGAATGAGCCTGGCTCATGGTAAGGAAATTCACTGTGCAGTTACTTCGGGCCCTTCTCCTCCTTCTCCTCCTTCTCCTTCTCCTTCTCCTTCTCCTTCTCCTTCTCCTTCTCCTTCTCCTTCTCCTTCTCCTTCTCCTTCTCCTTCTCCCTCTCTTCCCAACACCAGTTCCAGACCTCAGTATAATCCATGTTCCCACAGCCTGACCTTGCAGTTTTCCCAGTTTAGCAGCCCCAGCCACACTTGCAGCCTCTCTGTCTGGACTTTGTCTTGCTGAAATCTCTTTTTGTTGATCCTTTGCTGCCTCACCTTTTATCCAGCAATAACGTGCAGTGGGTGGAAGCTTCTCAGAATTCCCTCCCTGTTCCACTGGAAACATTCCCAAGTGGAAGCAGCTGCACTGCCCATCAGCACTTGCCTGCTTTTAGGGGTGGTTGAGGCATGAAGGATGCAACAAATGGAGTTGGCTCCAAGGGGATGAAATGCTCCCCCTGAGGCTGCTCAGAGAGCTGGAGCTGAGGAATCCGGGTGGGAATCACTCCAAGAAAAAGGAAGGAAAAGAGAGCAGAGGAACAGGGATGCAATTCCAACCTCTCCAAGGACTGGGATGGGCACATTCACCAACACCATTTAATCTAGACACGATTTCTTCTTTGCCTCTGGCTGCCAGGAGCAGGATGAGCAGTTTAATGAGTTTAAATAGTGAATAGTTTAATTAGCTGGAAGAGACTGGATCAATAGCTGCTTAAACAAACAACTGGATCCCTGTTTCCAAGCTTGGATGTAGTTTTGGAAGGTTCCTGGCAGTTTGGCAGGGATTAGTGATGCTGAGAATGTGCTTTTTTGTGGGTTTGGGGCTTTTACTCCTGTTCACGTGGCTGCTCTTTTTCTTGTTGAGTGGAAAACAGGAGGGAAAGAGCAACGACGGAAGGAATTCCACTCTTGCTGCTTCAAGGGATGGATCAGGAAGGGAACAGGCTGCAGGGAATTTGGAGTGCAAACTGAGATCTCTCCGATATTTTCGGCTCAGTCAGTCCATCAGTGCTTGGTAGCTGTTTAGGCCACGTGCAAGGTGAATGATGGTGCACATGGCAGAGCTGCTGGTGGCTCCTTCCCCTGCCCGGCTGTCAGTCACCCTGCAGGGTGCTGGAGCAGCGTGCCAGAGGCCGTGGATCCTATGGATCCCATGGATCCCAGGGGCGTGATCAGGAGCCTGGGCCTGCTGGCCACTCCTTGCTCTCTCTTACCCTGATTTTTCAGCTCTGCAGCGAATCCAGCTTGAGTTTTTCAACCCCCTAGAAACCCAGGGACCTTTCATGTCTGTTCTCAGATCTGGGATTTAAATCCAGCCCTTATCAAAGCACCCCGTGACCAGGCAGGCCCTGAATCCCAGCAGGGATCTGATAAAGAGGGACCTGACATCCTAAAGAAACCCTTTGAAATCCTGCTGGGATTGATTTGTATCCATAATGGAGCCCCGAGCTCTCTGCCAGGGAGAGATGAAGCTGCTCCTTTGCTTTATTATCCTCAGGCCCATCCCAGCTTTGAGGGAAATTCAGTCCCTCTTCAAGCCCCAAAATCATGGAAAAGCTCCTTTGTATCCTCTCCACAGCCCCTACGTGGATTAATCAACTTTTTATTTGATATGGTGTCATTCTCCTTTTTTTTCCATGGATAAAACTCCACGGTGAGCAATCAGAGCAGAAATAGGAAATGCAGGAGTCTTGGATTCCACAGTGGGATTAACTTCCCTTTTCTGCTCTCTTTCAGGACAGGAAAAACCACTGAACTCGCCCCATCTTTGGGACCAAGAGCTTTGGTGCTGGAGTAGGCAAAGCCAGCTAGGGCCCCCCTTGTCCTGCCCATGGTGTGGGTCAGGGACAGGCTCCTCTTCTCCTCTGTGCTGGGATGAACTGCCTAGGGAATGCTATTACTGACAGCCCGGTCCTAGCCCCGGCTACTGGAAATGGGCGGAGGTGAAGAGGCAAGTGCCAGAGTTGCTTGGGGATGATGGAATTGTGGTGTTTGGCTGTGCCCAGAGGGGCAGGTTGGGCATTTCTGTGTGTCTGAGGACCGGTTTGGGTGCTGGGGAGCCCGGGGAGCCGAGCTCTCAGTGCATTCCCAGCTCACCCGGGGGTGGGAGCTGGTGCAGGGCTGGGTGACAGCCTCTGGTCGGGCTCGGGGCAGGCCCTGGCCCCGGCACAGACACGCTGGGGTGCTTTGGGGCCGCTTGGGGAGCAATGGGAAGAAAATGAGGGATGGTGCTGGGCAGAGCGATCGGCCTGTGCTCGTGTCAGCGCAGCCGTGCAGGGCACTGGGATCTGGGTAAAACACCGGCTCTCCTGGTGTTCAGGGATGCAAGGTCTGAGGGACCGGATTTACTTGGGGTTTTCCAGGACAGCAGGAAGAAGAGGAAATGTGGTGCCAGAGGTGCGTCCCATCAGGTTGCAGTTCCCTCTTTCCCATTTCCATTTCCTCCTCAGTGCGGGTGTCCCCTGCAGCCCATGAGCACGTGGCCGGTGACAACTCCCTGTCTGTGGAGGGATTCCTTATGGAACAAGGGCAGATGACACTTGTGTGAGGCTTACGACTGTTAGAATTAGACCAGGATGGGTTTAAGGAAAACTAGAATCGTGTGTTAATCTTACTGGTCAATGAACAAATGGAATCCACACTTCTGTAAGAAAAAATAGAGTGTATGGAGCGTATAGAAGAAGCTGGTTTTGCCTGCTGCTGCTGCTTGGCTGTATCATGTAACCCCATTCGAACTCTGCCTTCAAGACAGCTGTGAGACCGTGAAATAAAGAACTTAGCAGAACAGCAGCCTCCTCTGCTCTTTCACCCTGGTCCGAGAAGGAGGGGTACCCTGTCAAAGGCTCAACACTTGCCTTTCTGACTTTGTTTCTAAATTTCTACCTTTCTAATTTTGTTTGTTTCTAATTTTTTTGTTTGTTTGTTTCTAACTTTGTTTGTTTTCAACTTTCTCCCTTTAGAAATTTGTTTGTTTCTTGTATTTTACCTCTTTGTTTGTTTCTAAATTTCTGCCGTTGTAACTTTGTTTCTAACTTTCTACTTTTAAAATTTCATTTGTTTTTAACTTTTTACCATTCCTCCCAGCGAGGGCTGTGTGCAGAATACTAAAACCTGTTAAGTTCTTCACTTTTACGTCTATAGGCAAATGCTACTGATTTAGATGTAAATTCATTTTGAAATAAGCCAGCCCTCTCTGTCTACTCTGTCGCATACAGCAATATAAGAAGCTGGGAATAGAGATCCGCAGGTGTTGAGAATAAGGAGCCGGCGTTTTTCTGTAGGAAGGAAAGCAGCAAGCGCCTGGCCCCAGGAGCCGAGACGCTCGGGCTGCAGGAGCTGCAGAGCGCCCGGAGCCGGCTTTTCCCTGTGCTCTGTGCCTGCCCCCGGGCTGAGCTGGGCGGCGCTGCTGCCGCCTGGTGGCGAGAGCGCGGCACTGCCGCCCCCGACACGGCGCCCCGGCGCTGCTGCCGCCCGGTGCCGGCTGAGCCGAGAGGGCGGCGGCCTCGGTGGCTGCCGAGCGTGGCAAGGAGCGGGAGCGAGCGGGGCCGGGTCTGTCAGCGGAGGGGAGGGGCGAAGGGCGGTTCGGAGCGCCAAGGGACACGGCCGTGCACGAGTGGGGCCACAGCTATGGAAAGGGCCGGGCGCCGTGCGGGGCGGTGACCGCGGGGAATGACAGCGCGGGGGGCGGCCCGGCGGGGCCGGTTTTGCCGGGCAGCAGAGGCGCGGTCGCAGCGCGACCCGGGCGGGAGGCACCGGGCGGGCACGGTCGGAATAGAGCCGCCCGCGTGTCGCTCTCAAGGAGGCGGCTCGGAAAGGAAGGCGCAGTTCCGCGCTCTCGGGACGGCGTTAAGTGACGTTTTTATTAGAATAGTATAGTTTTTATTTTATTTTATTATTTTATTATCTGCCAGGACCTTGCAGAGGGTGGTTTACACTTCCGCCACACTCAAGATGGCGGACGCAGTAGGCCCCCTGCGAGAGGTGTCCCTGCCGATGCCTGCCGCCGGTCGCGGAGCCGTCGGCCGCCTCCGGCGCGGCTGACCCCGCCAGCCGTGTCCTCGCACCGGGAAGCACGGCGGAAAATCGCGCGGAAAGCGCGGGGCCGGCGTCGGAGTCCGGGCCGGATTCAGGCAGCCGACTAGACAGAAGCCCTTGTGAGGGGCGGCGGGGGCCCTAAGTGTACCACACTAAAGATGGCGGCTCGACCGGAAGTGGCTTCTGCCAGCACCCAAGATGGCGGCGAAGGGCGGAAGTGTCGTCACTGCCACACTAAAGATGGCGGTCGTGTGCACTGTTTTCTGACCTTCTCAATATGGCGGAAGGGAAGGCCCCCCCCAAGCTGCGTCTATTCGGCTGCCTGAACGCGACGCCGACGCCGACGCCGACGCCAGCCCAGCGCTTGCGCGCAATTTTCTGAGGCGTTTCCCGCTACGCGGACACCGACTGTGGGGTCAGCGGCGCCTGGGGCAGGCGGGAGCATTCAGGCAGTCGAATAGACGGAGCGGGGGGGGGGGGGGGGGGGTCCTTCCGGCCGCCATCTTGAGAAGGTCGAATAGCCACATCGGTGCGGTACCGGTGACTTCCGCCCTTCTTCGCCAGGAGCGCCAATGGCGGGGAGCCCGGGGAGCAGCGCTGCCGGGCCGGGGGCACCGGGGCGGGTGCTCCGGGCTCGGAGGTGAGCGGGGAACGGGGACAGCCCCGAGCGGACGGTGGGGGCCGCGGGGGATCGGTATTCCGGCCCAGGGATGAGTGTTCCGGCACAGGGGTGGCTGTCCCGGCACAGGGATGCGTTCCTGGACTGTCTAATAATATTATTTAACGATCGTGCAAGGAGATCTGTATAAAAAAATCCTCCGTGGTCATCCTTCTCCCACAGCCCCGCTGTGTTTTCAGGATCTTGGGGGAAGAGTTTGGGTCTGAACAAGGCTCTCGGGCACAGGGTGGGATTCTTGGGGTGCAGGGCCAGGATTTGGACTCGATGCTCCCTGTGGGTCCCTTGCAGCCCAGGAAATGCTGCGATCCTGTGCCTCTGAGGGTGAAATAAAGGGGAGCGGTGGGGTTTGTGCCCGCTGTATTCACGGCCCCGCCGGCTCAGGGCGGGTTAAAGGCGCAGCTGCCCCGAGACAGCGGGACCGGCCGGGGCTGCTCGCTCCCGGTGCTGCCGCCTCGTGGGGAGAGCCCGGCACTGCAGCCCGCGCAGGCGCTGGACCACGGGATGGGCGTGGAACAGCAGCGCAGGGGATGCTGAGGCAGCCCAGGGAATGCTGCGGTCCCAGGGAAGGCTGAGGCGTCCCCTGCCCGGGGCACTCGGCAGCAAACCCCTGATGTTGAGCAGAAAAAGGGAAGTTCTGGGTTAGTGGGAGGAGGTTTCTGGAATGGAGCTGGGACAGGTGCTGATCCACGCATGGAATCACGGGCTGGTTTGGCTTGGAAGGGACCACCAGGATCATTTACACTCTGTTTGTTGTCTGATTGCACAGCGAAGAACATCCAGAACTGCCACCTCACCCTCACGGACAGCAGGAATGTCTTCCATAGCTCTTGTTTTGGAATGGGAATGGCTGTTGGGAGCTCTGGCAGGACCAGGTAAGAAGAGAAATGGGATCATTGTGGCTGCTGCTGGAGGTGGTTTTCTGCTTTCCGGCTGTTCTTCTCATTGATCCTTTCACAGCAGTGTTCTAGGGCACATTTGAGGGTAATTCCAGGAATTTGAAACCAGATAAAAACTGGTGGGGCAAAAATGTGAACACAATCCATTTCTGGTAGTTCCAAGCTTCTCCCACAACACCGTTCCAGGGGAAAGCTGATAAAAGGGTAAAGATGCAGAGGAACAAGTGCTGTAAAGCCCCCTGGCGCTCTGAGAGAGCAAACCTTCCAGTAGTCCCAGCAGATCTCTTGGAGAAAGTGTGGGATCGCAAGGTTTTCCAGGAAAGCAAAACAAGGGTGGAGATGAGGGAATAGGCTTCCAGTTCTTCCTTTAGCTGAAAGCCTGGGGGAATTGAGAGGGGCCACAAGAACTGTTTGTGTAGGCAAATGGGAGTTTGGGGTCTGAATCTGAGTTTCCCTCTGGGGCATTTTTGAGGGAAAAGCTGAGGTGCTGTTTAAGGGAGAGAATGGACATTTTTGGGGTGGAAAAAGTTGAATCAATATTGTAGAGGAAGTAAAACGCTGGGGGTAAAAGTGGATGCAATGTGGAGGGGACAGATTGAATATTTTGGAGGCAAAATGGGGAACTGAGTAGTGGAGAGATGGGGAACATTTTGGAGGCAACACTTGACAAACTCTCTGGGGTGGAGAACGACCACATTGAGGGAAAAATGAGGTGATGAGCAGTGGGCACGTAGGGAAGGTCGTGGGGGTAAATCTTGAGAAAAGCCCCGTGGTATTCAAGAAATCCTTGGTAGCAGGACTGAGGAATTCAGTGGTGGAAAAATAGGGGAATTTTGCGGGGGTAAAACTTTAAAAGATCTAAGAGTTGAGAGTGTGTGTTTTTAGGTAGAAAGGATGTCTTGTTGAAGTTGGGCGTCTGGATTGTGGCATTTATGGATCCAGAAAGTAGAAGATAAAGGAGACTCCCAAAGCCTCGGTAGCTGTGTTAAGAAATCCGTCCCAGGGAAGAAAGGTACCTAAACCTCCTAGAAGTAGGGACTAATTAGCATGGGAAGGGGAAAACCCACCCCCAGTGGGAGAGAGCACGCCGGGTAAGGGAAGAGAAGGATGCCCTTAAGAAGAAGTAGGGAAGGTGAATTTCTCGGCTTGCTGAAATGTATCAAAAAGTTTGGAATCTGGGTCTGTGTGGAGGCCGGGATTTTCTCAGCCATATGCAGAGCCCAGCACTAGGAATAAAGGAATTCCAGGCTTTACAACGCCAAAAATGCAGTACCAGAGAGTTCTGTTATCCCGAGGACTTGGGGGATACTTGGCAAAAATTTCCGGGGGCCCAGGCTGGACCGAGCTTTTAACGCTCCCCGGATTCACGGGATCGGGGATTCCAGCGTGCCCTGCACGGGTTTTTTCAGGGAAGTCCCAAATCCTTCGTGTGAGCACGAAGCAGAATCCCCTGGGAGCTGTGAAGGCAACAGGATATTTCTTGGGAATTTTGAAGGGTTGGGTGAGTCCTCAGTGTTAGGTTGGAATGAACGCAAATTGTCCGGGAGTTGCTGGTTTGGGGATGGCCGGGTCTGGGTTTGGATTTGTGGGCACCGAGTGTTCCTTGTGTCAGCTTTAGGTCTTCTGGATTGGTAGGAATTGTCAGAGAAAAGAGAAGGCAATTGAAATGCGGAGCTCCATTCCCGGAGAAATGGTCAGGATGGGAGCGGGAAGGCTGTGGAGCTGCTGGGAGCTCGTGGAGAACGAAAGGATCTGAGGCCTGGAGGCAAAAGCTGTGGAACAAAGCCTGAAAAGGGTGTGGGGTGGGGCGGGAGGGGGAGGAGGGCACCGTGGTGGGGGGAAAGAGGGAAAGGATCCCTGCTCCGGGAATCCAGCAGGGACCAGGAGAGGATCATTTTCCATCCACTGCTCTCAGTGGAATCCTAATAAGGACGGTGGAAGGGAAGTGATTCGTTTGTTCTTAGGTTTGGAATGAAAGGTGCTCTTGCAGAGGGGACTATTGACCTGTTAAAAATCTGTTGGATACAGGAAAAGAGGGAGGAAGCAAGCAGCTGGGGAATGAAGGGGTGGATTTTTTGGTGGATACAGGGAAAGACACGGGAAGGGGCTCTCAAGTAGAATACACCTCACGGGCAGCACCAGGAGAAGCCTCAAGTGCCCTTTTTTTCCAAGCTCTGACATTCCAGAGGAGTAAGCAGTGGTCAGCCCATCACTTTCTGTATTCCTTGGATGCCCAGTGCTTTGTTGGGAAGAGATAATATTTGGAAATGAACAAATCCGGGGATGTAATTTCCTGATAGTAAAGCCCCAGAGAGCCTGGTTTTGATATCCTTCCAGCACCCAAACGCAGCAGAGGGAATCCTGGCGGAGCTGGAAAACGCTGTCGCTCCGTCGGTGGAATTCCTGGGAACTGGAAAGCAGCAGAAGCAGCAAGAACAGAGTTGGAAGCAGGCTCCAGCCGGGTAAGGCAGACACCAAATCCTTTGGAACTGGGCAGGGGTGGGAAGAATGAATTCTTACATTTGTAGCCCAGGGATTCCTGAGCAGGATCCCGGCAGGGAAGACTGCAGGGATCAGGCTGGGGCCTGATCGCAGCTGGGGGCAGCGAGCCTTGGAATTGGCTGAAGGGAAGAAAGAGGGATCCTTTGAGCACAAGGATCAGGTGTCAAATGCGGAGATGGCATCAGACAATTCCTCGGGAGGGTTTAGTTCCTGGGCCAAATCGATCTGCTGCCTTGTGAAGGAGCTCAGAGACCTGGGAAGAGCCCAAGCAACGCAGGGAATGCACCGGCAGATAAAAGTGCCGGGGAACGGTGGGGAAAAGCATCCGAACAGGGGGCCTCGTTTTGTACAGGGACGGTACAAAAAATTGTCCGAAAGAATAGGAATGGAATGGGATTTTACGTATTCCTCGGAGGCCACAATCCAGTGGGAAGGCTGAGAGAAAGAAACAAGGCCTAAAAAGGCAGATGAGCCAAATCTGCCCAAAGCCTCCAATGGCCACATTCCCTGGCATTGCTGAGGACTTCAGCCAAGCTCCAAGCAAAAGGTGAGCCCCTGATTTTGGTGCCAAGGGAAACTCCAAGTTAAGAATGATCCAAATATGAAGCGCTTCTCACAAAACTCAGCTTTGCAAACCTTTCTTTGGGCTAAAAAAGAAAAGATGGGAATGCCCTTGGCAGAAAAGCAGCTGTGAGGCACAGCAGGCTTCAAATGCCTGTCAGCAGGAGCTCCAGGAGAAACGGCTGCTGGCTCCGGGCATCCTGGGCTTTCCAGGCAGGTTTTGTAGCAGATTGCAAGGCAGTTTTCCTGCCTCTGGGGGGTGGCACCTGCATCCCGCTGGAAAGGGAAAATGTGGAGAGAGGGGCAAGCGGGAAGACGGTTGCTGATGTGTGTCCTTGGATCGCAGTTCCTCCCGGTGAGTCTGTGCTGCTGGAAGTTTGAAGGAGATCAGTCCTGGAGTACGTGTGGGTTCACCTGTGGGGTTTGGGAGCGACGCTGGCCATGAAATTCCAGGGATGTTCCCTTTGCTGGAGTGAGAAGCAGTGGAAGCACTTTGCTGTCTGCTTCTTCATCGCCTGCGCCTCGGTCCCCTGGGGCTCCAGGTAATCCCCTCTCACCTTTGCTTTTCCAAGGGTCTCTAAATGAGGGCTTGAGCTTTGGTGTAGCTCCCTTTACAGGGAAGATCTGTTCCAGGAAAGGTCTCCTGGTCTGGACCGATGGCGTTGCAGGAAGAGCAGGAAACCCCGCAGCTCCTGTGGCTCCCTCATCCGATTTGCCTGCAGGCAGCAGCAAGGATCATTCCCAAGTGTCATGCCCTGGCTCCGTGACTCGGTGAGGTTGTGTTCCCCCAAAGGCCAGGGGCCGCTTTGTTTTGCGGCTCACGAAAGTCCAGCTCGGTGGTGCTGGGTTTGGTTTTTGTGTGTAATGAAGGCACTAAAAAATTCCCCTCCTTCACTGGCACAGCCCTGGAGTGGGAGCAGATTCCCCTTATCCCGCAGTTATCCCGCTCCTGCCCTGGATCCCTGCGGTGCCGTGTGTTCTCCAAGCTCACAGCACTGCTGGCTCGAGACAAGAAAAACAATCCCTGTTCCTTCTCTTCTCCGTCCTTGATGTTCCCAGGCCCTGCATCTCCCTGGCTATTCCCTGTGGGAGTCTTCATCTCCATCCCACCTTATCCCGATCAGGTAAGGGTCTGAGACGTGTTTAGCAGCAAATGCATTCCTGTGAAGAAAGCCAAGAGCAAAGAGCATCCAGATGCAGAGAAGTCTTTAGAAAAGCGTTCCAGACGTGCAAATGAGGGATGTGTCTTCCTGCATCTCCTGTTGTTTTTCTCTGTCACGTTTTGGAAGGGTTTCTCTCAGTGATTTCCTGCAGTCCAGGTGCGTCCCTTCTTTTGTCCAAATCCAGTGCCAGAGGATCGAACAACTGACGAGTGGGGCCTGGGATGAAAACGGTTCTCCTAAAATGAGGGAAACAATGCTAGAAGAGAAATGAGCATCCTTTTAATGCCTGGAATAAAAATGCTGGAAAAGGGCACTTTTTATTTGCTATGGTGTCATTCTCCTTTTTTTTTCCATAGCTAAAACTCCACGGTGAGCAATCAGAGCAGAAATAGGAAATGCAGGAGTCTTGGATTCCACAGTGGGATTAACTTCCCTTTTCTGCTCTCTTTCAGGACAGGAAAAACCACTGAACTCGCCCCATCTTTGGGACCAAGAGCTTTGGTGCTGGAGTAGGCAAAGCCAGCTAGGGCCCCCCTTGTCCTGCCCATGGTGTGGGTCAGGGACAGGCTCCTCTTCTCCTCTGTGCTGGGATGAACTGCCTAGGGAATGCTATTACTGACAGCCCGGTCCTAGCCCCGGCTACTGGAAATGGGCGGAGGTGAAGAGGCAAGTGCCAGAGTTGCTTGGGGATGATGGAATTGTGGTGTTTGGCTGTGCCCAGAGGGGCAGGTTGGGCATTTCTGTGTGTCTGAGGACCGGTTTGGGTGCTGGGGAGCCCGGGGAGCCGAGCTCTCAGTGCATTCCCAGCTCACCCGGGGGTGGGAGCTGGTGCAGGGCTCTGGTCGGGCTCGGGGCAGGCCCTGGCCCCGGCACAGACACGCTGGGGTGGTTTGGGGCCGCTTGGGGAGCCGTGGGAGGAGAATGAGGGATGGTGCTGGGCAGAGCGATCGGCCTGTGCTCGTGTCAGCGCAGCCGTGCAGGGCACTGGGATCTGGGTAAAACACCGGCTCTCCTGGTGTTCAGGGAAGCAAGGTCTGTATTTATCCATACATATTTATCCCTACATATTTATCCCTATATTTATCCATGGATTATCCATATATGTTTATCCATATACATTTATCCATATTTTTATCCACGTATTTACCCATGAATTTATCCCTATATTTACCCATGTATTTACCCAGGTATTTTATGAACACTCAAGTGCCATATCCATGTATTTTATGAGCACTTCCAGGGTTGGTGACTCCACCACTGCCCTGGGCAGCTGTTCCAGCGCTGGACAACCCTTCCCATGCTGGGCCAGGAGATGGATTCTGGAAATGCAGACTCCGAGGAGCAGGGGATTAAGGCAGCATTGGATTCCTTTATTCTCCCAGAAGGATAAAGGAGATTTATCCCCAGACGAACCAGAGGTGTTCACACTGAGGTCATTAGTGGGATTTCTTCCTTACTCCCACAAATACCCACTGGGGTGACAGAGTTCCCTACAAGGGCGGTGTTGGAAGGAGCTGCTGGAATGTTTTGCTGTTTATTGGGATCCACAGGATGTTTGGTGTCTCTCAGAGCTGTTCCAGGCTTTCCACAGACCCAAACGCTCCTCACACTTCTCCTCAGAGTAGAGAGGTTTCCCAGAGTGCTGGTTTTTAATTTCAGATGCTGGGATAACGACACGGCTTCAGGAGGCAGGAGACTCATTGTGCTGTGCCTCAGTCCAGGCAGGGACAACCCCCAGCTAATAAAAACCTCTTTAAAGCACAAAAAGTCCCATTAAACTGATATTATAAAGGCTGCAAATTGAAGCAGGCCTCAATCAGAAAGCAGCAGAATTTAATTCCCCCCCCTTGCCCATTTGCATGATGATCTCCTTCCTAATTGCCCATCTACGCTTTTCCCACAGAAGTGCTGTCCCGAGGTTGGAGATGGTTCCAGCTTTATGGAGCTTTGATCTTTATCTGCTTTTACTTTTTACAGGGCACAGAACCCGAGAGTGGCAGCTGCTTTCCTCTTGTTCCTCCTGTGGCAGTGAACTGCTCTTCCCGAGGACGGCTGCAGGAATTCTCAGGCAGCATAACGTATGGAATGCCAGGCACGCTACAGAATTCCAGTGGGAGCAGCAGGAACTTCTGTTCTTTACTGGCAGGGCTGTGCCATGAAGGGGAGCTCGGAGATATTGGTCAGCTCAGGGAATGAGCCTGGCTCATGGTAAGGAAATTCACTGTGCAGTTACTTCGGGCCCTTCTCCTCCTTCTCCTCCTTCTCCTCCTTCTCCTCCTTCTCCTCCTTCTCCTCCTCCTTCTCCTTCTCCTCCTCCTTCTCCTTCTCCTCCTCCTCCTCCTTCTCCTTCTCCTTCTCCTTCTCCTTCTCCTTCTCCTTCTCCTTCTCCTTCTCCTTCTCCTTCTCCTTCTCCTTCTCCTTCTCCTTCTCCTTCTCCTTCTCCTTCTCCTTCTCCTTCTCCTTCTCCTTCTCCTTCTCCTTCTCCTTCTCCTTCTCCTTCTCCTTCTCCTTCTCCTCCTCCTTCTCCTTCTCCTTCTCCTTCTCCTTCTCCCTCTCTTCCCAACACCAGTTCCAGACCTCAGTATAATCCATGTTCCCACAGCCTGACCTTGCAGTTTTCCCAGTTTAGCAGCCCCAGCCACACTTGCAGCCTCTCTGTCTGGACTTTGTCTTGCTGAAATCTCTTTTTGTTGATCCTTTGCTGCCTCACCTTTTATCCAGCAATAACGTGCAGTGGGTGGAAGCTTCTCAGAATTCCCTCCCTGTTCCACTGGAAACATTCCCAAGTGGAAGCAGCTGCACTGCCCATCAGCACTTGCCTGCTTTTAGGGGTGGTTGAGGCATGAAGGATGCAACAAATGGAGTTGGCTCCAAGGGGATGAAATGCTCCCCCTGAGGCTGCTCAGAGAGCTGGAGCTGAGGAATCCGGGTGGGAATCACTCCAAGAAAAAGGAAGGAAAAGAGAGCAGAGGAACAGGGATGCAATTCCAACCTCTCCAAGGACTGGGATGGGCACATTCACCATCACCATTTAATCTAGACACGATTTCTTCTTTGCCTCTGGCTGCCAGGAGCAGGATGAGCAGTTTAATGAGTTTAAAGAGTGAATAGTTTAATTAGCTGGAAGAGACTGGATCAATAGCTGCTTAAACAAACAACTGGATCCCTGTTTCCAAGCTTGGATGTAGTTTTGGAAGGTTCCTGGCAGTTTGGCAGGGATTAGTGATGCTGAGAATGTGCTTTTTTGTGGGTTTGGGGCTTTTACTCCTGTTCACGTGGCTGCTCTTTTTCTTGTTGAGTGGAAAACAGGAGGGAAAGAGCAACGACGGAAGGAATTCCACTCTTGCTGCTTCAAGGGATGGATCAGGAAGGGAACAGGCTGCAGGGAATTTGGAGTGCAAACTGAGATCTCTCCGATATTTTCGGCTCAGTCAGTCCATCAGTGCTTGGTAGCTGTTTAGGCCACGTGCAAGGTGAATGATGGTGCACATGGCAGAGCTGCTGGTGGCTCCTTCCCCTGCCCGGCTGTCAGTCACCCTGCAGGGTGCTGGAGCAGCGTGCCAGAGGCCGTGGATCCTATGGATCCCATGGATCCCAGGGGCGTGATCAGGAGCCTGGGCCTGCTGGCCACTCCTTGCTCTCTCTTACCCTGATTTTTCAGCTCTGCAGCGAATCCAGCTTGAGTTTTTCAACCCCCTAGAAACCCAGGGACCTTTCATATCTGTTCTCAGATCTGGGATTTAAATCCAGCCCTTATCAAAGCACCCCGTGACCAGGCAGGCCCTGAATCCCAGCAGGGATCTGATAAAGAGGGACCTGACATCCTAAAGAAACCCTTTGAAATCCTGCTGGGATTGATTTGTATCCATAATGGAGCCCCGAGCTCTCTGCCAGGGAGAGATGAAGCTGCTCCTTTGCTTTATTATCCTCAGGCCCATCCCAGCTTTGAGGGAAATTCAGTCCCTCTTCAAGCCCCAAAATCATGGAAAAGCTCCTTTGTATCCTCTCCACAGCCCCTACGTGGATTAATCAACTTTTTATTTGATATGGTGTCATTCTCCTTTTTTTTCCATGGCTAAAACTCCACGGTGAGCAATCAGAGCAGAAATAGGAAATGCAGGAGTCTTGGATTCCACAGTGGGATTAACTTCCCTTTTCTGCTCTCTTTCAGGACAGGAAAAACCACTGAACTCGCCCCATCTTTGGGACCAAGAGCTTTGGTGCTGGAGTAGGCAAAGCCAGCTAGGGCCCCCCTTGTCCTGCCCATGGTGTGGGTCAGGGACAGGCTCCTCTTCTCCTCTGTGCTGGGATGAACTGCCTAGGGAATGCTATTACTGACAGCCCGGTCCTAGCCCCGGCTACTGGAAATGGGCGGAGGTGAAGAGGCAAGTGCCAGAGTTGCTTGGGGATGATGGAATTGTGGTGTTTGGCTGTGCCCAGAGGGGCAGGTTGGGCATTTCTGTGTGTCTGAGGACCGGTTTGGGTGCTGGGGAGCCCGGGGAGCCGAGCTCTCAGTGCATTCCCAGCTCACCCGGGGGTGGGAGCTGGTGCAGGGCTCTGGTCGGGCTCGGGGCAGGCCCTGGCCCCGGCACAGACACGCTGGGGTGGTTTGGGGCCGCTTGGGGAGCCGTGGGAGGAGAATGAGGGATGGTGCTGGGCAGAGCGATCGGCCTGTGCTCGTGTCAGCGCAGCCGTGCAGGGCACTGGGATCTGGGTAAAACACCGGCTCTCCTGGTGTTCAGGGAAGCAAGGTCTGTATTTATCCATACATATTTATCCCTACATATTTATCCCTATATTTATCCATGGATTATCCATATATGTTTATCCATATACATTTATCCATATTTTTATCCACGTATTTACCCATGAATTTATCCCTATATTTACCCATGTATTTACCCAGGTATTTTATGAACACTCAAGTGCCATATCCATGTATTTTATGAGCACTTCCAGGGTTGGTGACTCCACCACTGCCCTGGGCAGCTGTTCCAGCGCTGGACAACCCTTCCCATGCTGGGCCAGGAGATGGATTCTGGAAATGCAGACTCCGAGGAGCAGGGGATTAAGGCAGCATTGGATTCCTTTATTCTCCCAGAAGGATAAAGGAGATTTATCCCCAGACGAACCAGAGGTGTTCACACTGAGGTCATTAGTGGGATTTCTTCCTTACTCCCACAAATACCCACTGGGGTGACAGAGTTCCCTACAAGGGCGGTGTTGGAAGGAGCTGCTGGAATGTTTTGCTGTTTATTGGGATCCACAGGATGTTTGGTGTCTCTCAGAGCTGTTCCAGGCTTTCCACAGACCCAAACGCTCCTCACACTTCTCCTCAGAGTAGAGAGGTTTCCCAGAGTGCTGGTTTTTAATTTCAGATGCTGGGATAACGACACGGCTTCAGGAGGCAGGAGACTCATTGTGCTGTGCCTCAGTCCAGGCAGGGACAACCCCCAGCTAATAAAAACCTCTTTAAAGCACAAAAAGTCCCATTAAACTGATATTATAAAGGCTGCAAATTGAAGCAGGCCTCAATCAGAAAGCAGCAGAATTTAATTCCCCCCCCTTGCCCATTTGCATGATGATCTCCTTCCTAATTGCCCATCTACGCTTTTCCCACAGAAGTGCTGTCCCGAGGTTGGAGATGGTTCCAGCTTTATGGAGCTTTGATCTTTATCTGGTTTTACTTTTTACAGGGCACAGAACCCGAGAGTGGCAGCTGCTTTCCTCTTGTTCCTCCTGTGGCAGTGAACTGCTCTTCCCGAGGACGGCTGCAGGAATTCTCAGGCAGCATAACGTATGGAATGCCAGGCACGCTACAGAATTCCAGTGGGAGCAGCAGGAACTTCTGTTCTTTACTGGCAGGGCTGTGCCATGAAGGGGAGCTCGGAGATATTGGTCAGCTCAGGGAATGAGCCTGGCTCATGGTAAGGAAATTCACTGTGCAGTTACTTCGGGCCCTTCTCCTCCTTCTCCTCCTTCTCCTCCTTCTCCTCCTTCTCCTCCTTCTCCTCCTTCTCCTCCTTCTCCTCCTTCTCCTCCTTCTCCTCCTTCTCCTTCTCCTTCTCCCTCTCTTCCCAACACCAGTTCCAGACCTCAGTATAATCCATGTTCCCACAGCCTGACCTTGCAGTTTTCCCAGTTTAGCAGCCCCAGCCACACTTGCAGCCTCTCTGTCTGGACTTTGTCTTGCTGAAATCTCTTTTTGTTGATCCTTTGCTGCCTCACCTTTTATCCAGCAATAACGTGCAGTGGGTGGAAGCTTCTCAGAATTCCCTCCCTGTTCCACTGGAAACATTCCCAAGTGGAAGCAGCTGCACTGCCCATCAGCACTTGCCTGCTTTTAGGGGTGGTTGAGGCATGAAGGATGCAACAAATGGAGTTGGCTCCAAGGGGATGAAATGCTCCCCCTGAGGCTGCTCAGAGAGCTGGAGCTGAGGAATCCGGGTGGGAATCACTCCAAGAAAAAGGAAGGAAAAGAGAGCAGAGGAACAGGGATGCAATTCCAACCTCTCCAAGGACTGGGATGGGCACATTCACCATCACCATTTAATCTAGACACGATTTCTTCTTTGCCTCTGGCTGCCAGGAGCAGGATGAGCAGTTTAATGAGTTTAAAGAGTGAATAGTTTAATTAGCTGGAAGAGACTGGATCAATAGCTGCTTAAACAAACAACTGGATCCCTGTTTCCAAGCTTGGATGTAGTTTTGGAAGGTTCCTGGCAGTTTGGCAGGGATTAGTGATGCTGAGAATGTGCTTTTTTGTGGGTTTGGGGCTTTTACTCCTGTTCACGTGGCTGCTCTTTTTCTTGTTGAGTGGAAAACAGGAGGGAAAGAGCAACGACGGAAGGAATTCCACTCTTGCTGCTTCAAGGGATGGATCAGGAAGGGAACAGGCTGCAGGGAATTTGAATTTGGAGTGCAAACTGAGATCTCTCCGATATTTTCGGCTCAGTCAGTCCATCAGTGCTTGGTAGCTGTTTAGGCCACGTGCAAGGTGAATGATGGTGCACATGGCAGAGCTGCTGGTGGCTCCTTCCCCTGCCCGGCTGTCAGTCACCCTGCAGGGTGCTGGAGCAGCGTGCCAGAGGCCGTGGATCCTATGGATCCCATGGATCCCAGGGGCGTGATCAGGAGCCTGGGCCTGCTGGCCACTCCTTGCTCTCTCTTACCCTGATTTTTCAGCTCTGCAGCGAATCCAGCTTGAGTTTTTCAACCCCCTAGAAACCCAGGGACCTTTCATGTCTGTTCTCAGATCTGGGATTTAAATCCAGCCCTTATCAAAGCACCCCGTGACCAGGCAGGCCCTGAATCCCAGCAGGGATCTGATAAAGAGGGACCTGACATCCTAAAGAAACCCTTTGAAATCCTGCTGGGATTGATTTGTATCCATAATGGAGCCCCGAGCTCTCTGCCAGGGAGAGATGAAGCTGCTCCTTTGCTTTATTATCCTCAGGCCCATCCCAGCTTTGAGGGAAATTCAGTCCCTCTTCAAGCCCCAAAATCATGGAAAAGCTCCTTTGTATCCTCTCCACAGCCCCTACGTGGATTAATCAACTTTTTATTTGATATGGTGTCATTCTCCTTTTTTTTCCATGGCTAAAACTCCACGGTGAGCAATCAGAGCAGAAATAGGAAATGCAGGAGTCTTGGATTCCACAGTGGGATTAACTTCCCTTTTCTGCTCTCTTTCAGGACAGGAAAAACCACTGAACTCGCCCCATCTTTGGGACCAAGAGCTTTGGTGCTGGAGTAGGCAAAGCCAGCTAGGGCCCCCCTTGTCCTGCCCATGGTGTGGGTCAGGGACAGGCTCCTCTTCTCCTCTGTGCTGGGATGAACTGCCTAGGGAATGCTATTACTGACAGCCCGGTCCTAGCCCCGGCTACTGGAAATGGGCGGAGGTGAAGAGGCAAGTGCCAGAGTTGCTTGGGGATGATGGAATTGTGGTGTTTGGCTGTGCCCAGAGGGGCAGGTTGGGCATTTCTGTGTGTCTGAGGACCGGTTTGGGTGCTGGGGAGCCCGGGGAGCCGAGCTCTCAGTGCATTCCCAGCTCACCCGGGGGTGGGAGCTGGTGCAGGGCTCTGGTCGGGCTCGGGGCAGGCCCTGGCCCCGGCACAGACACGCTGGGGTGGTTTGGGGCCGCTTGGGGAGCCGTGGGAGGAGAATGAGGGATGGTGCTGGGCAGAGCGATCGGCCTGTGCTCGTGTCAGCGCAGCCGTGCAGGGCACTGGGATCTGGGTAAAACACCGGCTCTCCTGGTGTTCAGGGAAGCAAGGTCTGTATTTATCCATACATATTTATCCCTACATATTTATCCCTATATTTATCCATGGATTATCCATATATGTTTATCCATATACATTTATCCATATTTTTATCCACGTATTTACCCATGAATTTATCCCTATATTTACCCATGTATTTACCCAGGTATTTTATGAACACTCAAGTGCCATATCCATGTATTTTATGAGCACTTCCAGGGTTGGTGACTCCACCACTGCCCTGGGCAGCTGTTCCAGCGCTGGACAACCCTTCCCATGCTGGGCCAGGAGATGGATTCTGGAAATGCAGACTCCGAGGAGCAGGGGATTAAGGCAGCATTGGATTCCTTTATTCTCCCAGAAGGATAAAGGAGATTTATCCCCAGACGAACCAGAGGTGTTCACACTGAGGTCATTAGTGGGATTTCTTCCTTACTCCCACAAATACCCACTGGGGTGACAGAGTTCCCTACAAGGGCGGTGTTGGAAGGAGCTGCTGGAATGTTTTGCTGTTTATTGGGATCCACAGGATGTTTGGTGTCTCTCAGAGCTGTTCCAGGCTTTCCACAGACCCAAACGCTCCTCACACTTCTCCTCAGAGTAGAGAGGTTTCCCAGAGTGCTGGTTTTTAATTTCAGATGCTGGGATAACGACACGGCTTCAGGAGGCAGGAGACTCATTGTGCTGTGCCTCAGTCCAGGCAGGGACAACCCCCAGCTAATAAAAACCTCTTTAAAGCACAAAAAGTCCCATTAAACTGATATTATAAAGGCTGCAAATTGAAGCAGGCCTCAATCAGAAAGCAGCAGAATTTAATTCCCCCCCCTTGCCCATTTGCATGATGATCTCCTTCCTAATTGCCCATCTACGCTTTTCCCACAGAAGTGCTGTCCCGAGGTTGGAGATGGTTCCAGCTTTATGGAGCTTTGATCTTTATCTGCTTTTACTTTTTACAGGGCACAGAACCCGAGAGTGGCAGCTGCTTTCCTCTTGTTCCTCCTGTGGCAGTGAACTGCTCTTCCCGAGGACGGCTGCAGGAATTCTCAGGCAGCATAACGTATGGAATGCCAGGCACGCTACAGAATTCCAGTGGGAGCAGCAGGAACTTCTGTTCTTTACTGGCAGGGCTGTGCCATGAAGGGGAGCTCGGAGATATTGGTCAGCTCAGGGAATGAGCCTGGCTCATGGTAAGGAAATTCACTGTGCAGTTACTTCGGGCCCTTCTCCTCCTTCTCCTCCTTCTCCTCCTTCTCCTCCTTCTCCTCCTTCTCCTCCTTCTCCTCCTTCTCCTCCTTCTCCTCCTTCTCCTTCTCCTTCTCCCTCTCTTCCCAACACCAGTTCCAGACCTCAGTATAATCCATGTTCCCACAGCCTGACCTTGCAGTTTTCCCAGTTTAGCAGCCCCAGCCACACTTGCAGCCTCTCTGTCTGGACTTTGTCTTGCTGAAATCTCTTTTTGTTGATCCTTTGCTGCCTCACCTTTTATCCAGCAATAACGTGCAGTGGGTGGAAGCTTCTCAGAATTCCCTCCCTGTTCCACTGGAAACATTCCCAAGTGGAAGCAGCTGCACTGCCCATCAGCACTTGCCTGCTTTTAGGGGTGGTTGAGGCATGAAGGATGCAACAAATGGAGTTGGCTCCAAGGGGATGAAATGCTCCCCCTGAGGCTGCTCAGAGAGCTGGAGCTGAGGAATCCGGGTGGGAATCACTCCAAGAAAAAGGAAGGAAAAGAGAGCAGAGGAACAGGGATGCAATTCCAACCTCTCCAAGGACTGGGATGGGCACATTCACCATCACCATTTAATCTAGACACGATTTCTTCTTTGCCTCTGGCTGCCAGGAGCAGGATGAGCAGTTTAATGAGTTTAAAGAGTGAATAGTTTAATTAGCTGGAAGAGACTGGATCAATAGCTGCTTAAACAAACAACTGGATCCCTGTTTCCAAGCTTGGATGTAGTTTTGGAAGGTTCCTGGCAGTTTGGCAGGGATTAGTGATGCTGAGAATGTGCTTTTTTGTGGGTTTGGGGCTTTTACTCCTGTTCACGTGGCTGCTCTTTTTCTTGTTGAGTGGAAAACAGGAGGGAAAGAGCAACGACGGAAGGAATTCCACTCTTGCTGCTTCAAGGGATGGATCAGGAAG
>NW_028120589.1:62500-70000 GCF_965178545.1 Coloeus monedula | reverse complement strand
GGGTGCTTTGGGGCCGCTTGGGGAGCAATGGGAAGAAAATGAGGGATGGTGCTGGGCAGAGCGATCGGCCTGTGCTCGTGTCAGCGCAGCCGTGCAGGGCACTGGGATCTGGGTAAAACACCGGCTCTCCTGGTGTTCAGGGATGCAAGGTCTGAGGGACCGGATTTACTTGGGGTTTTCCAGGACAGCAGGAAGAAGAGGAAATGTGGTGCCAGAGGTGCGTCCCATCAGGTTGCAGTTCCCTCTTTCCCATTTCCATTTCCTCCTCAGTGCGGGTGTCCCCTGCAGCCCATGAGCACGTGGCCGGTGACAACTCCCTGTCTGTGGAGGGATTCCTTATGGAACAAGGGCAGATGACACTTGTGTGAGGCTTACGACTGTTAGAATTAGACCAGGATGGGTTTAAGGAAAACTAGAATCGTGTGTTAATCTTACTGGTCAATGAACAAATGGAATCCACACTTCTGTAAGAAAAAATAGAGTGTATGGAGCATATAGAAGAAGCTGGTTTTGCCTGCTGCTGCTGCTTGGCTGTATCATGTAACCCCATTCGAACTCTGCCTTCAAGACAGCTGTGAGACCGTGAAATAAAGAACTTAGCAGAACAGCAGCCTCCTCTGCTCTTTCACCCTGGTCCGAGAAGGAGGGGTACCCTGTCAAAGGCTCAACACTTGCCTTTCTGACTTTGTTTCTAAATTTCTACCTTTCTAATTTTGTTTGTTTCTAATTTTTTTGTTTGTTTGTTTCTAACTTTGTTTGTTTTCAACTTTCTCCCTTTAGAAATTTGTTTGTTTCTTGTATTTTACCTCTTTGTTTGTTTCTAAATTTCTGCCGTTGTAACTTTGTTTCTAACTTTCTACTTTTAAAATTTCATTTGTTTTTAACTTTTTATCATTCCTCCCAGCGAGGGCTGTGTGCAGAATACTAAAACCTGTTAAGTTCTTCACTTTTACGTCTATAGGCAAATGCTACTGATTTAGATGTAAATTCATTTTGAAATAAGCCAGCCCTCTCTGTCTACTCTGTCGCATACAGCAATATAAGAAGCTGGGAATAGAGATCCGCAGGTGTTGAGAATAAGGAGCCGGCGTTTTTCTGTAGGAAGGAAAGCAGCAAGCGCCTGGCCCCAGGAGCCGAGACGCTCGGGCTGCAGGAGCTGCAGAGCGCCCGGAGCCGGCTTTTCCCTGTGCTCTGTGCCTGCCCCCGGGCTGAGCTGGGCGGCGCTGCTGCCGCCTGGTGGCGAGAGCGCGGCACTGCCGCCCCCGACACGGCGCCCCGGCGCTGCTGCCGCCCGGTGCCGGCTGAGCCGAGAGGGCGGCGGCCTCGGTGGCTGCCGAGCGTGGCAAGGAGCGGGAGCGAGCGGGGCCGGGTCTGTCAGCGGAGGGGAGGGGCGAAGGGCGGTTCGGAGCGCCAAGGGACACGGCCGTGCACGAGTGGGGCCACAGCTATGGAAAGGGCCGGGCGCCGTGCGGGGCGGTGACCGCGGGGAATGACAGCGCGGGGGGCGGCCCGGCGGGGCCGGTTTTGCCGGGCAGCAGAGGCGCGGTCGCAGCGCGACCCGGGCGGGAGGCACCGGGCGGGCACGGTCGGAATAGAGCCGCCCGCGTGTCGCTCTCAAGGAGGCGGCTCGGAAAGGAAGGCGCAGTTCCGCGCTCTCGGGACGGCGTTAAGTGACGTTTTTATTAGAATAGTATAGTTTTTATTTTATTTTATTATTTTATTATCTGCCAGGACCTTGCAGAGGGTGGTTTACACTTCCGCCACACTCAAGATGGCGGACGCAGTAGGCCCCCTGCGAGAGGTGTCCCTGCCGATGCCTGCCGCCGGTCGCGGAGCCGTCGGCCGCCTCCGGCGCGGCTGACCCCGCCAGCCGTGTCCTCGCACCGGGAAGCACGGCGGAAAATCGCGCGGAAAGCGCGGGGCCGGCGTCGGAGTCCGGGCCGGATTCAGGCAGCCGACTAGACAGAAGCCCTTGTGAGGGGCGGCGGGGGCCCTAAGTGTACCACACTAAAGATGGCGGCTCGACCGGAAGTGGCTTCTGCCAGCACCCAAGATGGCGGCGAAGGGCGGAAGTGTCGTCACTGCCACACTAAAGATGGCGGTCGTGTGCACTGTTTTCTGACCTTCTCAATATGGCGGAAGGGAAGGCCCCCCCCAAGCTGCGTCTATTCGGCTGCCTGAACGCGACGCCGACGCCGACGCCGACGCCAGCCCAGCGCTTGCGCGCAATTTTCTGAGGCGTTTCCCGCTACGCGGACACCGACTGTGGGGTCAGCGGCGCCTGGGGCAGGCGGGAGCATTCAGGCAGTCGAATAGACGGAGCGGGGGGGGGGGGGGGGGGGGGGTCCTTCCGGCCGCCATCTTGAGAAGGTCGAATAGCCACATCGGTGCGGTACCGGTGACTTCCGCCCTTCTTCGCCAGGAGCGCCAATGGCGGGGAGCCCGGGGAGCAGCGCTGCCGGGCCGGGGGCACCGGGGCGGGTGCTCCGGGCTCGGAGGTGAGCGGGGAACGGGGACAGCCCCGAGCGGACGGTGGGGGCCGCGGGGGATCGGTATTCCGGCCCAGGGATGAGTGTTCCGGCACAGGGGTGGCTGTCCCGGCACAGGGATGCGTTCCTGGACTGTCTAATAATATTATTTAACGATCGTGCAAGGAGATCTGTATAAAAAAATCCTCCGTGGTCATCCTTCTCCCACAGCCCCGCTGTGTTTTCAGGATCTTGGGGGAAGAGTTTGGGTCTGAACAAGGCTCTCGGGCACAGGGTGGGATTCTTGGGGTGCAGGGCCAGGATTTGGACTCGATGCTCCCTGTGGGTCCCTTGCAGCCCAGGAAATGCTGCGATCCTGTGCCTCTGAGGGTGAAATAAAGGGGAGCGGTGGGGTTTGTGCCCGCTGTATTCACGACCCCGCCGGCTCAGGGCGGGTTAAAGGCGCAGCTGCCCCGAGACAGCGGGACCGGCCGGGGCTGCTCGCTCCCGGTGCTGCCGCCTCGTGGGGAGAGCCCGGCACTGCAGCCCGCGCAGGCGCTGGACCACGGGATGGGCGTGGAACAGCAGCGCAGGGGATGCTGAGGCAGCCCAGGGAATGCTGCGGTCCCAGGGAAGGCTGAGGCGTCCCCTGCCCGGGGCACTCGGCAGCAAACCCCTGATGTTGAGCAGAAAAAGGAAAGTTCTGGGTTAGTGGGAGGAGGTTTCTGGAATGGAGCTGGGACAGGTGCTGATCCACGCATGGAATCACGGGCTGGTTTGGCTTGGAAGGGACCACCAGGATCATTTACACTCTGTTTGTTGTCTGATTGCACAGCGAAGAACATCCAGAACTGCCACCTCACCCTCACGGACAGCAGGAATGTCTTCCATAGCTCTTGTTTTGGAATGGGAATGGCTGTTGGGAGCTCTGGCAGGACCAGGTAAGAAGAGAAATGGGATCATTGTGGCTGCTGCTGGAGGTGGTTTTCTGCTTTCCGGCTGTTCTTCTCATTGATCCTTTCACAGCAGTGTTCTAGGGCACATTTGAGGGTAATTCCAGGAATTTGAAACCAGATGAAAACTGGTGGGGCAAAAATGTGAACACAATCCATTTCTGGTAGTTCCAAGCTTCTCCCACAACACCGTTCCAGGGGAAAGCTGATAAAAGGGTAAAGATGCAGAGGAACAAGTGCTGTAAAGCCCCCTGGCGCTCTGAGAGAGCAAACCTTCCAGTAGTCCCAGCAGATCTCTTGGAGAAAGTGTGGGATCGCAAGGTTTTCCAGGAAAGCAAAACAAGGGTGGAGATGAGGGAATAGGCTTCCAGTTCTTCCTTTAGCTGAAAGCCTGGGGGAATTGAGAGGGGCCACAAGAACTGTTTGTGTAGGCAAATGGGAGTTTGGGGTCTGAATCTGAGTTTCCCTCTGGGGCATTTTTGAGGGAAAAGCTGAGGTGCTGTTTAAGGGAGAGAATGGACATTTTTGGGGTGGAAAAAGTTGAATCAATATTGTAGAGGAAGTAAAACGCTGGGGGTAAAAGTGGATGCAATGTGGAGGGGACAGATTGAATATTTTGGAGGCAAAATGGGGAACTGAGTAGTGGAGAGATGGGGAACATTTTGGAGGCAACACTTGACAAACTCTCTGGGGTGGAGAACGACCACATTGAGGGAAAAATGAGGTGATGAGCAGTGGGCACGTAGGGAAGGTCGTGGGGGTAAATCTTGAGAAAAGCCCCGTGGTATTCAAGAAATCCTTGGTAGCAGGACTGAGGAATTCAGTGGTGGAAAAATAGGGGAATTTTGCGGGGGTAAAACTTTAAAAGATCTAAGAGTTGAGAGTGTGTGTTTTTAGGTAGAAAGGATGTCTTGTTGAAGTTGGGCGTCTGGATTGTGGCATTTATGGATCCAGAAAGTAGAAGATAAAGGAGACTCCCAAAGCCTCGGTAGCTGTGTTAAGAAATCCGTCCCAGGGAAGAAAGGTACCTAAACCTCCTAGAAGTAGGGACTAATTAGCATGGGAAGGGGAAAACCCACCCCCAGTGGGAGAGAGCACGCCGGGTAAGGGAAGAGAAGGATGCCCTTAAGAAGAAGTAGGGAAGGTGAATTTCTCGGCTTGCTGAAATGTATCAAAAAGTTTGGAATCTGGGTCTGTGTGGAGGCCGGGATTTTCTCGGCCATATGCAGAGCCCAGCACTAGGAATAAAGGAATTCCAGGCTTTACAACGCCAAAAATGCAGTACCAGAGAGTTCTGTTATCCCGAGGACTTGGGGGATACTTGGCAAAAATTTCCGGGGGCCCAGGCTGGACCGAGCTTTTAACGCTCCCCGGATTCACGGGATCGGGGATTCCAGCGTGCCCTGCACGGGTTTTTTCAGGGAAGTCCCAAATCCTTCGTGTGAGCACGAAGCAGAATCCCCTGGGAGCTGTGAAGGCAACAGGATATTTCTTGGGAATTTTGAAGGGTTGGGTGAGTCCTCAGTGTTAGGTTGGAATGAACGCAAATTGTCCGGGAGTTGCTGGTTTGGGGATGGCCGGGTCTGGGTTTGGATTTGTGGGCACCGAGTGTTCCTTGTGTCAGCTTTAGGTCTTCTGGATTGGTGGGAATTGTCAGAGAAAAGAGAAGGCAATTGAAATGCGGAGCTCCATTCCCGGAGAAATGGTCAGGATGGGAGCGGGAAGGCTGTGGAGCTGCTGGGAGCTCGTGGAGAACGAAAGGATCTGAGGCCTGGAGGCAAAAGCTGTGGAACAAAGCCTGAAAAGGGTGTGGGGTGGGGCGGGAGGGGGAGGAGGGCACCGTGGTGGGGGGAAAGAGGGAAAGGATCCCTGCTCCGGGAATCCAGCAGGGACCAGGAGAGGATCATTTTCCATCCACTGCTCTCAGTGGAATCCTAATAAGGACGGTGGAAGGGAAGTGATTCGTTTGTTCTTAGGTTTGGAATGAAAGGTGCTCTTGCAGAGGGGACTATTGACCTGTTAAAAATCTGTTGGATACAGGAAAAGAGGGAGGAAGCAAGCAGCTGGGGAATGAAGGGGTGGATTTTTTGGTGGATACAGGGAAAGACACGGGAAGGGGCTCTCAAGTAGAATACACCTCACGGGCAGCACCAGGAGAAGCCTCAAGTGCTCTTTTTTTCCAAGCTCTGACATTCCAGAGGAGTAAGCAGTGGTCAGCCCATCACTTTCTGTATTCCTTGGATGCCCAGTGCTTTGTTGGGAAGAGATAATATTTGGAAATGAACAAATCCGGGGATGTAATTTCCTGATAGTAAAGCCCCAGAGAGCCTGGTTTTGATATCCTTCCAGCACCCAAACGCAGCAGAGGGAATCCTGGCGGAGCTGGAAAACGCTGTCGCTCCGTCGGTGGAATTCCTGGGAACTGGAAAGCAGCAGAAGCAGCAAGAACAGAGTTGGAAGCAGGCTCCAGCCGGGTAAGGCAGACACCAAATCCTTTGGAACTGGGCAGGGGTGGGAAGAATGAATTCTTACATTTGTAGCCCAGGGATTCCTGAGCAGGATCCCGGCAGGGAAGACTGCAGGGATCAGGCTGGGGCCTGATCGCAGCTGGGGGCAGCGAGCCTTGGAATTGGCTGAAGGGAAGAAAGAGGGATCCTTTGAGCACAAGGATCAGGTGTCAAATGCGGAGATGGCATCAGACAATTCCTCGGGAGGGTTTAGTTCCTGGGCCAAATCGATCTGCTGCCTTGTGAAGGAGCTCAGAGACCTGGGAAGAGCCCAAGCAACGCAGGGAATGCACCGGCAGATAAAAGTGCCGGGGAACGGTGGGGAAAAGCATCCGAACAGGGGGCCTCGTTTTGTACAGGGACGGTACAAAAAATTGTCCGAAAGAATAGGAATGGAATGGGATTTTACGTATTCCTCGGAGGCCACAATCCAGTGGGAAGGCTGAGAGAAAGAAACAAGGCCTAAAAAGGCAGATGAGCCAAATCTGCCCAAAGCCTCCAATGGCCACATTCCCTGGCATTGCTGAGGACTTCAGCCAAGCTCCAAGCAAAAGGTGAGCCCCTGATTTTGGTGCCAAGGGAAACTCCAAGTTAAGAATGATCCAAATATGAAGCGCTTCTCACAAAACTCAGCTTTGCAAACCTTTCTTTGGGCTAAAAAAGTAAAGATGGGAATGCCCTTGGCAGAAAAGCAGCTGTGAGGCACAGCAGGCTTCAAATGCCTGTCAGCAGGAGCTCCAGGAGAAACGGCTGCTGGCTCCGGGCATCCTGGGCTTTCCAGGCAGGTTTTGTAGCGGATTGCAAGGCAGTTTTCCTGCCTCTGGGGGTGGCACCTGCATCCCGCTGGAAAGGGAAAATGTGGAGAGAGGGGCAAGCGGGAAGACGGTTGCTGATGTGTGTCCTTGGATCGCAGTTCCTCCCGGTGAGTCTGTGCTGCTGGAAGTTTGAAGGAGATCAGTCCTGGAGTACGTGTGGGTTCACCTGTGGGGTTTGGGAGCGACACTGGCCATGAAATTCCAGGGATGTTCCCTTTGCTGGAGTGAGAAGCAGTGGAAGCACTTTGCTGTCTGCTTCTTCATCGCCTGCGCCTCGGTCCCCTGGGGCTCCAGGTAATCCCCTCTCACCTTTGCTTTTCCAAGGGTCTCTAAATGAGGGCTTGAGCTTTGGTGTAGCTCCCTTTACAGGGAAGATCTGTTCCAGGAAAGGTCTCCTGGTCTGGACCGATGGCGTTGCAGGAAGAGCAGGAAACCCCGCAGCTCCTGTGGCTCCCTCATCCGATTTGCCTGCAGGCAGCAGCAAGGATCATTCCCAAGTGTCATGCCCTGGCTCCGTGACTCGGTGAGGTTGTGTTCCCCCAAAGGCCAGGGGCCGCTTTGTTTTGCGGCTCACGAAAGTCCAGCTCGGTGGTGCTGGGTTTGGTTTTTGTGTGTAATGAAGGCACTAAAAAATTCCCCTCCTTCACTGGCACAGCCCTGGAGTGGGAGCAGATTCCCCTTATCCCGCAGTTATCCCGCTCCTGCCCTGGATCCCTGCGGTGCCGTGTGTTCTCCAAGCTCACAGCACTGCTGGCTC
>NW_028120589.1:40000-55000 GCF_965178545.1 Coloeus monedula | reverse complement strand
CTGCAGCGAATCCAGCTTGAGTTTTTCAACCCCCTAGAAACCCAGGGACCTTTCATGTCTGTTCTCAGATCTGGGATTTAAATCCAGCCCTTATCAAAGCACCCCGTGACCAGGCAGGCCCTGAATCCCAGCAGGGATCTGATAAAGAGGGACCTGACATCCTAAAGAAACCCTTTGAAATCCTGCTGGGATTGATTTGTATCCATAATGGAGCCCCGAGCTCTCTGCCAGGGAGAGATGAAGCTGCTCCTTTGCTTTATTATCCTCAGGCCCATCCCAGCTTTGAGGGAAATTCAGTCCCTCTTCAAGCCCCAAAATCATGGAAAAGCTCCTTTGTATCCTCTCCACAGCCCCTACGTGGATTAATCAACTTTTTATTTGATATGGTGTCATTCTCCTTTTTTTTCCATGGCTAAAACTCCACGGTGAGCAATCAGAGCAGAAATAGGAAATGCAGGAGTCTTGGATTCCACAGTGGGATTAACTTCCCTTTTCTGCTCTCTTTCAGGACAGGAAAAACCACTGAACTCGCCCCATCTTTGGGACCAAGAGCTTTGGTGCTGGAGTAGGCAAAGCCAGCTAGGGCCCCCCTTGTCCTGCCCATGGTGTGGGTCAGGGACAGGCTCCTCTTCTCCTCTGTGCTGGGATGAACTGCCTAGGGAATGCTATTTCTGACAGCCCGGTCCTAGCCCCGGCTACTGGAAATGGGCGGAGGTGAAGAGGCAAGTGCCAGAGTTGCTTGGGGATGATGGAATTGTGGTGTTTGGCTGTGCCCAGAGGGGCAGGTTGGGCATTTCTGTGTGTCTGAGGACCGGTTTGGGTGCTGGGGAGCCCGGGGAGCCGAGGCTCCCGGGGGTGGGAGCTGGTGCAGGGCTGGGTGACAGCCTCTGGTCGGGCTCGGGGCAGGCCCTGGCCCCGGCACAGACACGCTGGGGTGCTTTGGGGCCGCTTGGGGAGCAATGGGAAGAAAATGAGGGATGGTGCTGGGCAGAGCGATCGGCCTGTGCTCGTGTCAGCGCAGCCGTGCAGGGCACTGGGATCTGGGTAAAACACCGGCTCTCCTGGTGTTCAGGGATGCAAGGTCTGAGGGACCGGATTTACTTGGGGTTTTCCAGGACAGCAGGAAGAAGAGGAAATGTGGTGCCAGAGGTGCGTCCCATCAGGTTGCAGTTCCCTCTTTCCCATTTCCATTTCCTCCTCAGTGCGGGTGTCCCCTGCAGCCCATGAGCACGTGGCCGGTGACAACTCCCTGTCTGTGGAGGGATTCCTTATGGAACAAGGGCAGATGACACTTGTGTGAGGCTTACGACTGTTAGAATTAGACCAGGATGGGTTTAAGGAAAACTAGAATCGTGTGTTAATCTTACTGGTCAATGAACAAATGGAATCCACACTTCTGTAAGAAAAAATAGAGTGTATGGAGCATATAGAAGAAGCTGGTTTTGCCTGCTGCTGCTGCTTGGCTGTATCATGTAACCCCATTCGAACTCTGCCTTCAAGACAGCTGTGAGACCGTGAAATAAAGAACTTAGCAGAACAGCAGCCTCCTCTGCTCTTTCACCCTGGTCCGAGAAGGAGGGGTACCCTGTCAAAGGCTCAACACTTGCCTTTCTGACTTTGTTTCTAAATTTCTACCTTTCTAATTTTGTTTGTTTCTAATTTTTTTGTTTGTTTGTTTCTAACTTTGTTTGTTTTCAACTTTCTCCCTTTAGAAATTTGTTTGTTTCTTGTATTTTACCTCTTTGTTTGTTTCTAAATTTCTGCCGTTGTAACTTTGTTTCTAACTTTCTACTTTTAAAATTTCATTTGTTTTTAACTTTTTATCATTCCTCCCAGCGAGGGCTGTGTGCAGAATACTAAAACCTGTTAAGTTCTTCACTTTTACGTCTATAGGCAAATGCTACTGATTTAGATGTAAATTCATTTTGAAATAAGCCAGCCCTCTCTGTCTACTCTGTCGCATACAGCAATATAAGAAGCTGGGAATAGAGATCCGCAGGTGTTGAGAATAAGGAGCCGGCGTTTTTCTGTAGGAAGGAAAGCAGCAAGCGCCTGGCCCCAGGAGCCGAGACGCTCGGGCTGCAGGAGCTGCAGAGCGCCCGGAGCCGGCTTTTCCCTGTGCTCTGTGCCTGCCCCCGGGCTGAGCTGGGCGGCGCTGCTGCCGCCTGGTGGCGAGAGCGCGGCACTGCCGCCCCCGACACGGCGCCCCGGCGCTGCTGCCGCCCGGTGCCGGCTGAGCCGAGAGGGCGGCGGCCTCGGTGGCTGCCGAGCGTGGCAAGGAGCGGGAGCGAGCGGGGCCGGGTCTGTCAGCGGAGGGGAGGGGCGAAGGGCGGTTCGGAGCGCCAAGGGACACGGCCGTGCACGAGTGGGGCCACAGCTATGGAAAGGGCCGGGCGCCGTGCGGGGCGGTGACCGCGGGGAATGACAGCGCGGGGGGCGGCCCGGCGGGGCCGGTTTTGCCGGGCAGCAGAGGCGCGGTCGCAGCGCGACCCGGGCGGGAGGCACCGGGCGGGCACGGTCGGAATAGAGCCGCCCGCGTGTCGCTCTCAAGGAGGCGGCTCGGAAAGGAAGGCGCAGTTCCGCGCTCTCGGGACGGCGTTAAGTGACGTTTTTATTAGAATAGTATAGTTTTTATTTTATTTTATTATTTTATTATCTGCCAGGACCTTGCAGAGGGTGGTTTACACTTCCGCCACACTCAAGATGGCGGACGCAGTAGGCCCCCTGCGAGAGGTGTCCCTGCCGATGCCTGCCGCCGGTCGCGGAGCCGTCGGCCGCCTCCGGCGCGGCTGACCCCGCCAGCCGTGTCCTCGCACCGGGAAGCACGGCGGAAAATCGCGCGGAAAGCGCGGGGCCGGCGTCGGAGTCCGGGCCGGATTCAGGCAGCCGACTAGACAGAAGCCCTTGTGAGGGGCGGCGGGGGCCCTAAGTGTACCACACTAAAGATGGCGGCTCGACCGGAAGTGGCTTCTGCCAGCACCCAAGATGGCGGCGAAGGGCGGAAGTGTCGTCACTGCCACACTAAAGATGGCGGTCGTGTGCACTGTTTTCTGACCTTCTCAATATGGCGGAAGGGAAGGCCCCCCCCAAGCTGCGTCTATTCGGCTGCCTGAACGCGACGCCGACGCCGACGCCGACGCCAGCCCAGCGCTTGCGCGCAATTTTCTGAGGCGTTTCCCGCTACGCGGACACCGACTGTGGGGTCAGCGGCGCCTGGGGCAGGCGGGAGCATTCAGGCAGTCGAATAGACGGAGCGGGGGGGGGGGGGGGGGGGGGGTCCTTCCGGCCGCCATCTTGAGAAGGTCGAATAGCCACATCGGTGCGGTACCGGTGACTTCCGCCCTTCTTCGCCAGGAGCGCCAATGGCGGGGAGCCCGGGGAGCAGCGCTGCCGGGCCGGGGGCACCGGGGCGGGTGCTCCGGGCTCGGAGGTGAGCGGGGAACGGGGACAGCCCCGAGCGGACGGTGGGGGCCGCGGGGGATCGGTATTCCGGCCCAGGGATGAGTGTTCCGGCACAGGGGTGGCTGTCCCGGCACAGGGATGCGTTCCTGGACTGTCTAATAATATTATTTAACGATCGTGCAAGGAGATCTGTATAAAAAAATCCTCCGTGGTCATCCTTCTCCCACAGCCCCGCTGTGTTTTCAGGATCTTGGGGGAAGAGTTTGGGTCTGAACAAGGCTCTCGGGCACAGGGTGGGATTCTTGGGGTGCAGGGCCAGGATTTGGACTCGATGCTCCCTGTGGGTCCCTTGCAGCCCAGGAAATGCTGCGATCCTGTGCCTCTGAGGGTGAAATAAAGGGGAGCGGTGGGGTTTGTGCCCGCTGTATTCACGACCCCGCCGGCTCAGGGCGGGTTAAAGGCGCAGCTGCCCCGAGACAGCGGGACCGGCCGGGGCTGCTCGCTCCCGGTGCTGCCGCCTCGTGGGGAGAGCCCGGCACTGCAGCCCGCGCAGGCGCTGGACCACGGGATGGGCGTGGAACAGCAGCGCAGGGGATGCTGAGGCAGCCCAGGGAATGCTGCGGTCCCAGGGAAGGCTGAGGCGTCCCCTGCCCGGGGCACTCGGCAGCAAACCCCTGATGTTGAGCAGAAAAAGGAAAGTTCTGGGTTAGTGGGAGGAGGTTTCTGGAATGGAGCTGGGACAGGTGCTGATCCACGCATGGAATCACGGGCTGGTTTGGCTTGGAAGGGACCACCAGGATCATTTACACTCTGTTTGTTGTCTGATTGCACAGCGAAGAACATCCAGAACTGCCACCTCACCCTCACGGACAGCAGGAATGTCTTCCATAGCTCTTGTTTTGGAATGGGAATGGCTGTTGGGAGCTCTGGCAGGACCAGGTAAGAAGAGAAATGGGATCATTGTGGCTGCTGCTGGAGGTGGTTTTCTGCTTTCCGGCTGTTCTTCTCATTGATCCTTTCACAGCAGTGTTCTAGGGCACATTTGAGGGTAATTCCAGGAATTTGAAACCAGATGAAAACTGGTGGGGCAAAAATGTGAACACAATCCATTTCTGGTAGTTCCAAGCTTCTCCCACAACACCGTTCCAGGGGAAAGCTGATAAAAGGGTAAAGATGCAGAGGAACAAGTGCTGTAAAGCCCCCTGGCGCTCTGAGAGAGCAAACCTTCCAGTAGTCCCAGCAGATCTCTTGGAGAAAGTGTGGGATCGCAAGGTTTTCCAGGAAAGCAAAACAAGGGTGGAGATGAGGGAATAGGCTTCCAGTTCTTCCTTTAGCTGAAAGCCTGGGGGAATTGAGAGGGGCCACAAGAACTGTTTGTGTAGGCAAATGGGAGTTTGGGGTCTGAATCTGAGTTTCCCTCTGGGGCATTTTTGAGGGAAAAGCTGAGGTGCTGTTTAAGGGAGAGAATGGACATTTTTGGGGTGGAAAAAGTTGAATCAATATTGTAGAGGAAGTAAAACGCTGGGGGTAAAAGTGGATGCAATGTGGAGGGGACAGATTGAATATTTTGGAGGCAAAATGGGGAACTGAGTAGTGGAGAGATGGGGAACATTTTGGAGGCAACACTTGACAAACTCTCTGGGGTGGAGAACGACCACATTGAGGGAAAAATGAGGTGATGAGCAGTGGGCACGTAGGGAAGGTCGTGGGGGTAAATCTTGAGAAAAGCCCCGTGGTATTCAAGAAATCCTTGGTAGCAGGACTGAGGAATTCAGTGGTGGAAAAATAGGGGAATTTTGCGGGGGTAAAACTTTAAAAGATCTAAGAGTTGAGAGTGTGTGTTTTTAGGTAGAAAGGATGTCTTGTTGAAGTTGGGCGTCTGGATTGTGGCATTTATGGATCCAGAAAGTAGAAGATAAAGGAGACTCCCAAAGCCTCGGTAGCTGTGTTAAGAAATCCGTCCCAGGGAAGAAAGGTACCTAAACCTCCTAGAAGTAGGGACTAATTAGCATGGGAAGGGGAAAACCCACCCCCAGTGGGAGAGAGCACGCCGGGTAAGGGAAGAGAAGGATGCCCTTAAGAAGAAGTAGGGAAGGTGAATTTCTCGGCTTGCTGAAATGTATCAAAAAGTTTGGAATCTGGGTCTGTGTGGAGGCCGGGATTTTCTCGGCCATATGCAGAGCCCAGCACTAGGAATAAAGGAATTCCAGGCTTTACAACGCCAAAAATGCAGTACCAGAGAGTTCTGTTATCCCGAGGACTTGGGGGATACTTGGCAAAAATTTCCGGGGGCCCAGGCTGGACCGAGCTTTTAACGCTCCCCGGATTCACGGGATCGGGGATTCCAGCGTGCCCTGCACGGGTTTTTTCAGGGAAGTCCCAAATCCTTCGTGTGAGCACGAAGCAGAATCCCCTGGGAGCTGTGAAGGCAACAGGATATTTCTTGGGAATTTTGAAGGGTTGGGTGAGTCCTCAGTGTTAGGTTGGAATGAACGCAAATTGTCCGGGAGTTGCTGGTTTGGGGATGGCCGGGTCTGGGTTTGGATTTGTGGGCACCGAGTGTTCCTTGTGTCAGCTTTAGGTCTTCTGGATTGGTGGGAATTGTCAGAGAAAAGAGAAGGCAATTGAAATGCGGAGCTCCATTCCCGGAGAAATGGTCAGGATGGGAGCGGGAAGGCTGTGGAGCTGCTGGGAGCTCGTGGAGAACGAAAGGATCTGAGGCCTGGAGGCAAAAGCTGTGGAACAAAGCCTGAAAAGGGTGTGGGGTGGGGCGGGAGGGGGAGGAGGGCACCGTGGTGGGGGGAAAGAGGGAAAGGATCCCTGCTCCGGGAATCCAGCAGGGACCAGGAGAGGATCATTTTCCATCCACTGCTCTCAGTGGAATCCTAATAAGGACGGTGGAAGGGAAGTGATTCGTTTGTTCTTAGGTTTGGAATGAAAGGTGCTCTTGCAGAGGGGACTATTGACCTGTTAAAAATCTGTTGGATACAGGAAAAGAGGGAGGAAGCAAGCAGCTGGGGAATGAAGGGGTGGATTTTTTGGTGGATACAGGGAAAGACACGGGAAGGGGCTCTCAAGTAGAATACACCTCACGGGCAGCACCAGGAGAAGCCTCAAGTGCTCTTTTTTTCCAAGCTCTGACATTCCAGAGGAGTAAGCAGTGGTCAGCCCATCACTTTCTGTATTCCTTGGATGCCCAGTGCTTTGTTGGGAAGAGATAATATTTGGAAATGAACAAATCCGGGGATGTAATTTCCTGATAGTAAAGCCCCAGAGAGCCTGGTTTTGATATCCTTCCAGCACCCAAACGCAGCAGAGGGAATCCTGGCGGAGCTGGAAAACGCTGTCGCTCCGTCGGTGGAATTCCTGGGAACTGGAAAGCAGCAGAAGCAGCAAGAACAGAGTTGGAAGCAGGCTCCAGCCGGGTAAGGCAGACACCAAATCCTTTGGAACTGGGCAGGGGTGGGAAGAATGAATTCTTACATTTGTAGCCCAGGGATTCCTGAGCAGGATCCCGGCAGGGAAGACTGCAGGGATCAGGCTGGGGCCTGATCGCAGCTGGGGGCAGCGAGCCTTGGAATTGGCTGAAGGGAAGAAAGAGGGATCCTTTGAGCACAAGGATCAGGTGTCAAATGCGGAGATGGCATCAGACAATTCCTCGGGAGGGTTTAGTTCCTGGGCCAAATCGATCTGCTGCCTTGTGAAGGAGCTCAGAGACCTGGGAAGAGCCCAAGCAACGCAGGGAATGCACCGGCAGATAAAAGTGCCGGGGAACGGTGGGGAAAAGCATCCGAACAGGGGGCCTCGTTTTGTACAGGGACGGTACAAAAAATTGTCCGAAAGAATAGGAATGGAATGGGATTTTACGTATTCCTCGGAGGCCACAATCCAGTGGGAAGGCTGAGAGAAAGAAACAAGGCCTAAAAAGGCAGATGAGCCAAATCTGCCCAAAGCCTCCAATGGCCACATTCCCTGGCATTGCTGAGGACTTCAGCCAAGCTCCAAGCAAAAGGTGAGCCCCTGATTTTGGTGCCAAGGGAAACTCCAAGTTAAGAATGATCCAAATATGAAGCGCTTCTCACAAAACTCAGCTTTGCAAACCTTTCTTTGGGCTAAAAAAGTAAAGATGGGAATGCCCTTGGCAGAAAAGCAGCTGTGAGGCACAGCAGGCTTCAAATGCCTGTCAGCAGGAGCTCCAGGAGAAACGGCTGCTGGCTCCGGGCATCCTGGGCTTTCCAGGCAGGTTTTGTAGCGGATTGCAAGGCAGTTTTCCTGCCTCTGGGGGTGGCACCTGCATCCCGCTGGAAAGGGAAAATGTGGAGAGAGGGGCAAGCGGGAAGACGGTTGCTGATGTGTGTCCTTGGATCGCAGTTCCTCCCGGTGAGTCTGTGCTGCTGGAAGTTTGAAGGAGATCAGTCCTGGAGTACGTGTGGGTTCACCTGTGGGGTTTGGGAGCGACACTGGCCATGAAATTCCAGGGATGTTCCCTTTGCTGGAGTGAGAAGCAGTGGAAGCACTTTGCTGTCTGCTTCTTCATCGCCTGCGCCTCGGTCCCCTGGGGCTCCAGGTAATCCCCTCTCACCTTTGCTTTTCCAAGGGTCTCTAAATGAGGGCTTGAGCTTTGGTGTAGCTCCCTTTACAGGGAAGATCTGTTCCAGGAAAGGTCTCCTGGTCTGGACCGATGGCGTTGCAGGAAGAGCAGGAAACCCCGCAGCTCCTGTGGCTCCCTCATCCGATTTGCCTGCAGGCAGCAGCAAGGATCATTCCCAAGTGTCATGCCCTGGCTCCGTGACTCGGTGAGGTTGTGTTCCCCCAAAGGCCAGGGGCCGCTTTGTTTTGCGGCTCACGAAAGTCCAGCTCGGTGGTGCTGGGTTTGGTTTTTGTGTGTAATGAAGGCACTAAAAAATTCCCCTCCTTCACTGGCACAGCCCTGGAGTGGGAGCAGATTCCCCTTATCCCGCAGTTATCCCGCTCCTGCCCTGGATCCCTGCGGTGCCGTGTGTTCTCCAAGCTCACAGCACTGCTGGCTCGAGACAAGAAAAACAATCCCTGTTCCTTCTCTTCTCCGTCCTTGATGTTCCCAGGCCCTGCATCTCCCTGGCTATTCCCTGTGGGAGTCTTCATCTCCATCCCACCTTATCCCGATCAGGTAAGGGTCTGAGACGTGTTTAGCAGCAAATGCATTCCTGTGAAGAAAGCCAAGAGCAAAGAGCATCCAGATGCAGAGAAGTCTTTAGAAAAGCGTTCCAGACGTGCAAATGAGGGATGTGTCTTCCTGCATCTCCTGTTGTTTTTCTCTGTCACGTTTTGGAAGGGTTTCTCTCAGTGATTTCCTGCAGTCCAGGTGCGTCCCTTCTTTTGTCCAAATCCAGTGCCAGAGGATCGAACAACTGACGAGTGGGGCCTGGGATGAAAACGGTTCTCCTAAAATGAGGGAAACAATGCTAGAAGAGAAATGAGCATCCTTTTAATGCCTGGAATAAAAATGCTGGAAAAGGGCACTTTTTATTTGCTATGGTGTCATTCTCCTTTTTTTTTCCATAGCTAAAACTCCACGGTGAGCAATCAGAGCAGAAATAGGAAATGCAGGAGTCTTGGATTCCACAGTGGGATTAACTTCCCTTTTCTGCTCTCTTTCAGGACAGGAAAAACCACTGAACTCGCCCCATCTTTGGGACCAAGAGCTTTGGTGCTGGAGTAGGCAAAGCCAGCTAGGGCCCCCCTTGTCCTGCCCATGGTGTGGGTCAGGGACAGGCTCCTCTTCTCCTCTGTGCTGGGATGAACTGCCTAGGGAATGCTATTACTGACAGCCCGGTCCTAGCCCCGGCTACTGGAAATGGGCGGAGGTGAAGAGGCAAGTGCCAGAGTTGCTTGGGGATGATGGAATTGTGGTGTTTGGCTGTGCCCAGAGGGGCAGGTTGGGCATTTCTGTGTGTCTGAGGACCGGTTTGGGTGCTGGGGAGCCCGGGGAGCCGAGCTCTCAGTGCATTCCCAGCTCACCCGGGGGTGGGAGCTGGTGCAGGGCTCTGGTCGGGCTCGGGGCAGGCCCTGGCCCCGGCACAGACACGCTGGGGTGCTTTGGGGCCGCTTGGGGAGCCGTGGGAGGAGAATGAGGGATGGTGCTGGGCAGAGCGATCGGCCTGTGCTCGTGTCAGCGCAGCCGTGCAGGGCACTGGGATCTGGGTAAAACACCGGCTCTCCTGGTGTTCAGGGAAGCAAGGTCTGTATTTATCCATACATATTTATCCCTACATATTTATCCCTATATTTATCCATGGATTATCCATATATGTTTATCCATATACATTTATCCATATTTTTATCCACGTATTTACCCATGAATTTATCCCTATATTTACCCATGTATTTACCCAGGTATTTTATGAACACTCAAGTGCCATATCCATGTATTTTATGAGCACTTCCAGGGTTGGTGACTCCACCACTGCCCTGGGCAGCTGTTCCAGCGCTGGACAACCCTTCCCATGCTGGGCCAGGAGATGGATTCTGGAAATGCAGACTCCGAGGAGCAGGGGATTAAGGCAGCATTGGATTCCTTTATTCTCCCAGAAGGATAAAGGAGATTTATCCCCAGACGAACCAGAGGTGTTCACACTGAGGTCATTAGTGGGATTTCTTCCTTACTCCCACAAATACCCACTGGGGTGACAGAGTTCCCTACAAGGGCGGTGTTGGAAGGAGCTGCTGGAATGTTTTGCTGTTTATTGGGATCCACAGGATGTTTGGTGTCTCTCAGAGCTGTTCCAGGCTTTCCACAGACCCAAACGCTCCTCACACTTCTCCTCAGAGTAGAGAGGTTTCCCAGAGTGCTGGTTTTTAATTTCAGATGCTGGGATAACGACACGGCTTCAGGAGGCAGGAGACTCATTGTGCTGTGCCTCAGTCCAGGCAGGGACAACCCCCAGCTAATAAAAACCTCTTTAAAGCACAAAAAGTCCCATTAAACTGATATTATAAAGGCTGCAAATTGAAGCAGGCCTCAATCAGAAAGCAGCAGAATTTAATTCCCCCCCCTTGCCCATTTGCATGATGATCTCCTTCCTAATTGCCCATCTACGCTTTTCCCACAGAAGTGCTGTCCCGAGGTTGGAGATGGTTCCAGCTTTATGGAGCTTTGATCTTTATCTGCTTTTACTTTTTACAGGGCACAGAACCCGAGAGTGGCAGCTGCTTTCCTCTTGTTCCTCCTGTGGCAGTGAACTGCTCTTCCCAAGGACGGCTGCAGGAATTCTCAGGCAGCATAACGTATGGAATGCCAGGCACGCTACAGAATTCCAGTGGGAGCAGCAGGAACTTCTGTTCTTTACTGGCAGGGCTGTGCCATGAAGGGGAGCTCGGAGATATTGGTCAGCTCAGGGAATGAGCCTGGCTCATGGTAAGGAAATTCACTGTGCAGTTACTTCGGGCCCTTCTCCTCCTTCTCCTCCTTCTCCTCCTTCTCCTCCTTCTCCTCCTTCTCCTCCTCCTTCTCCTTCTCCTCCTCCTCCTCCTTCTCCTTCTCCTTCTCCTTCTCCTTCTCCTTCTCCTTCTCCTTCTCCTTCTCCTTCTCCTTCTCCTTCTCCTTCTCCTTCTCCTTCTCCTTCTCCTTCTCCTTCTCCTTCTCCTTCTCCTTCTCCTTCTCCTTCTCCTCCTCCTTCTCCTTCTCCTTCTCCTTCTCCTTCTCCCTCTCTTCCCAACACCAGTTCCAGACCTCAGTATAATCCATGTTCCCACAGCCTGACCTTGCAGTTTTCCCAGTTTAGCAGCCCCAGCCACACTTGCAGCCTCTCTGTCTGGACTTTGTCTTGCTGAAATCTCTTTTTGTTGATCCTTTGCTGCCTCACCTTTTATCCAGCAATAACGTGCAGTGGGTGGAAGCTTCTCAGAATTCCCTCCCTGTTCCACTGGAAACATTCCCAAGTGGAAGCAGCTGCACTGCCCATCAGCACTTGCCTGCTTTTAGGGGTGGTTGAGGCATGAAGGATGCAACAAATGGAGTTGGCTCCAAGGGGATGAAATGCTCCCCCTGAGGCTGCTCAGAGAGCTGGAGCTGAGGAATCCGGGTGGGAATCACTCCAAGAAAAAGGAAGGAAAAGAGAGCAGAGGAACAGGGATGCAATTCCAACCTCTCCAAGGACTGGGATGGGCACATTCACCATCACCATTTAATCTAGACACGATTTCTTCTTTGCCTCTGGCTGCCAGGAGCAGGATGAGCAGTTTAATGAGTTTAAATAGTGAATAGTTTAATTAGCTGGAAGAGACTGGATCAATAGCTGCTTAAACAAACAACTGGATCCCTGTTTCCAAGCTTGGATGTAGTTTTGGAAGGTTCCTGGCAGTTTGGCAGGGATTAGTGATGCTGAGAATGTGCTTTTTTGTGGGTTTGGGGCTTTTACTCCTGTTCACGTGGCTGCTCTTTTTCTTGTTGAGTGGAAAACAGGAGGGAAAGAGCAACGACGGAAGGAATTCCACTCTTGCTGCTTCAAGGGATGGATCAGGAAGGGAACAGGCTGCAGGGAATTTGGAGTGCAAACTGAGATCTCTCCGATATTTTCGGCTCAGTCAGTCCATCAGTGCTTGGTAGCTGTTTAGGCCACGTGCAAGGTGAATGATGGTGCACATGGCAGAGCTGCTGGTGGCTCCTTCCCCTGCCCGGCTGTCAGTCACCCTGCAGGGTGCTGGAGCAGCGTGCCAGAGGCCGTGGATCCTATGGATCCCATGGATCCCAGGGGCGTGATCAGGAGCCTGGGCCTGCTGGCCACTCCTTGCTCTCTCTTACCCTGATTTTTCAGCTCTGCAGCGAATCCAGCTTGAGTTTTTCAACCCCCTAGAAACCCAGGGACCTTTCATATCTGTTCTCAGATCTGGGATTTAAATCCAGCCCTTATCAAAGCACCCCGTGACCAGGCAGGCCCTGAATCCCAGCAGGGATCTGATAAAGAGGGACCTGACATCCTAAAGAAACCCTTTGAAATCCTGCTGGGATTGATTTGTATCCATAATGGAGCCCCGAGCTCTCTGCCAGGGAGAGATGAAGCTGCTCCTTTGCTTTATTATCCTCAGGCCCATCCCAGCTTTGAGGGAAATTCAGTCCCTCTTCAAGCCCCAAAATCATGGAAAAGCTCCTTTGTATCCTCTCCACAGCCCCTACGTGGATTAATCAACTTTTTATTTGATATGGTGTCATTCTCCTTTTTTTTCCATGGCTAAAACTCCACGGTGAGCAATCAGAGCAGAAATAGGAAATGCAGGAGTCTTGGATTCCACAGTGGGATTAACTTCCCTTTTCTGCTCTCTTTCAGGACAGGAAAAACCACTGAACTCGCCCCATCTTTGGGACCAAGAGCTTTGGTGCTGGAGTAGGCAAAGCCAGCTAGGGCCCCCCTTGTCCTGCCCATGGTGTGGGTCAGGGACAGGCTCCTCTTCTCCTCTGTGCTGGGATGAACTGCCTAGGGAATGCTATTACTGACAGCCCGGTCCTAGCCCCGGCTACTGGAAATGGGCGGAGGTGAAGAGGCAAGTGCCAGAGTTGCTTGGGGATGATGGAATTGTGGTGTTTGGCTGTGCCCAGAGGGGCAGGTTGGGCATTTCTGTGTGTCTGAGGACCGGTTTGGGTGCTGGGGAGCCCGGGGAGCCGAGCTCTCAGTGCATTCCCAGCTCACCCGGGGGTGGGAGCTGGTGCAGGGCTCTGGTCGGGCTCGGGGCAGGCCCTGGCCCCGGCACAGACACGCTGGGGTGCTTTGGGGCCGCTTGGGGAGCCGTGGGAGGAGAATGAGGGATGGTGCTGGGCAGAGCGATCGGCCTGTGCTCGTGTCAGCGCAGCCGTGCAGGGCACTGGGATCTGGGTAAAACACCGGCTCTCCTGGTGTTCAGGGAAGCAAGGTCTGTATTTATCCATACATATTTATCCCTACATATTTATCCCTATATTTATCCATGGATTATCCATATATGTTTATCCATATACATTTATCCATATTTTTATCCACGTATTTACCCATGAATTTATCCCTATATTTACCCATGTATTTACCCAGGTATTTTATGAACACTCAAGTGCCATATCCATGTATTTTATGAGCACTTCCAGGGTTGGTGACTCCACCACTGCCCTGGGCAGCTGTTCCAGCGCTGGACAACCCTTCCCATGCTGGGCCAGGAGATGGATTCTGGAAATGCAGACTCCGAGGAGCAGGGGATTAAGGCAGCATTGGATTCCTTTATTCTCCCAGAAGGATAAAGGAGATTTATCCCCAGACGAACCAGAGGTGTTCACACTGAGGTCATTAGTGGGATTTCTTCCTTACTCCCACAAATACCCACTGGGGTGACAGAGTTCCCTACAAGGGCGGTGTTGGAAGGAGCTGCTGGAATGTTTTGCTGTTTATTGGGATCCACAGGATGTTTGGTGTCTCTCAGAGCTGTTCCAGGCTTTCCACAGACCCAAACGCTCCTCACACTTCTCCTCAGAGTAGAGAGGTTTCCCAGAGTGCTGGTTTTTAATTTCAGATGCTGGGATAACGACACGGCTTCAGGAGGCAGGAGACTCATTGTGCTGTGCCTCAGTCCAGGCAGGGACAACCCCCAGCTAATAAAAACCTCTTTAAAGCACAAAAAGTCCCATTAAACTGATATTATAAAGGCTGCAAATTGAAGCAGGCCTCAATCAGAAAGCAGCAGAATTTAATTCCCCCCCCTTGCCCATTTGCATGATGATCTCCTTCCTAATTGCCCATCTACGCTTTTCCCACAGAAGTGCTGTCCCGAGGTTGGAGATGGTTCCAGCTTTATGGAGCTTTGATCTTTATCTGCTTTTACTTTTTACAGGGCACAGAACCCGAGAGTGGCAGCTGCTTTCCTCTTGTTCCTCCTGTGGCAGTGAACTGCTCTTCCCGAGGACGGCTGCAGGAATTCTCAGGCAGCATAACGTATGGAATGCCAGGCACGCTACAGAATTCCAGTGGGAGCAGCAGGAACTTCTGTTCTTTACTGGCAGGGCTGTGCCATGAAGGGGAGCTCGGAGATATTGGTCAGCTCAGGGAATGAGCCTGGCTCATGGTAAGGAAATTCACTGTGCAGTTACTTCGGGCCCTTCTCCTCCTTCTCCTCCTTCTCCTCCTTCTCCTCCTTCTCCTCCTTCTCCTCCTTCTCCTCCTTCTCCTCCTTCTCCTCCTTCTCCTCCTTCTCCTCCTTCTCCTTCTCCTTCTCCCTCTCTTCCCAACACCAGTTCCAGACCTCAGTATAATCCATGTTCCCACAGCCTGACCTTGCAGTTTTCCCAGTTTAGCAGCCCCAGCCACACTTGCAGCCTCTCTGTCTGGACTTTGTCTTGCTGAAATCTCTTTTTGTTGATCCTTTGCTGCCTCACCTTTTATCCAGCAATAACGTGCAGTGGGTGGAAGCTTCTCAGAATTCCCTCCCTGTTCCACTGGAAACATTCCCAAGTGGAAGCAGCTGCACTGCCCATCAGCACTTGCCTGCTTTTAGGGGTGGTTGAGGCATGAAGGATGCAACAAATGGAGTTGGCTCCAAGGGGATGAAATGCTCCCCCTGAGGCTGCTCAGAGAGCTGGAGCTGAGGAATCCGGGTGGGAAT
>NW_028120589.1:22500-32500 GCF_965178545.1 Coloeus monedula | reverse complement strand
TGGGAATCACTCCAAGAAAAAGGAAGGAAAAGAGAGCAGAGGAACAGGGATGCAATTCCAACCTCTCCAAGGACTGGGATGGGCACATTCACCATCACCATTTAATCTAGACACGATTTCTTCTTTGCCTCTGGCTGCCAGGAGCAGGATGAGCAGTTTAATGAGTTTAAATAGTGAATAGTTTAATTAGCTGGAAGAGACTGGATCAATAGCTGCTTAAACAAACAACTGGATCCCTGTTTCCAAGCTTGGATGTAGTTTTGGAAGGTTCCTGGCAGTTTGGCAGGGATTAGTGATGCTGAGAATGTGCTTTTTTGTGGGTTTGGGGCTTTTACTCCTGTTCACGTGGCTGCTCTTTTTCTTGTTGAGTGGAAAACAGGAGGGAAAGAGCAACGACGGAAGGAATTCCACTCTTGCTGCTTCAAGGGATGGATCAGGAAGGGAACAGGCTGCAGGGAATTTGGAGTGCAAACTGAGATCTCTCCGATATTTTCGGCTCAGTCAGTCCATCAGTGCTTGGTAGCTGTTTAGGCCACGTGCAAGGTGAATGATGGTGCACATGGCAGAGCTGCTGGTGGCTCCTTCCCCTGCCCGGCTGTCAGTCACCCTGCAGGGTGCTGGAGCAGCGTGCCAGAGGCCGTGGATCCTATGGATCCCATGGATCCCAGGGGCGTGATCAGGAGCCTGGGCCTGCTGGCCACTCCTTGCTCTCTCTTACCCTGATTTTTCAGCTCTGCAGCGAATCCAGCTTGAGTTTTTCAACCCCCTAGAAACCCAGGGACCTTTCATGTCTGTTCTCAGATCTGGGATTTAAATCCAGCCCTTATCAAAGCACCCCGTGACCAGGCAGGCCCTGAATCCCAGCAGGGATCTGATAAAGAGGGACCTGACATCCTAAAGAAACCCTTTGAAATCCTGCTGGGATTGATTTGTATCCATAATGGAGCCCCGAGCTCTCTGCCAGGGAGAGATGAAGCTGCTCCTTTGCTTTATTATCCTCAGGCCCATCCCAGCTTTGAGGGAAATTCAGTCCCTCTTCAAGCCCCAAAATCATGGAAAAGCTCCTTTGTATCCTCTCCACAGCCCCTACGTGGATTAATCAACTTTTTATTTGATATGGTGTCATTCTCCTTTTTTTTCCATGGCTAAAACTCCACGGTGAGCAATCAGAGCAGAAATAGGAAATGCAGGAGTCTTGGATTCCACAGTGGGATTAACTTCCCTTTTCTGCTCTCTTTCAGGACAGGAAAAACCACTGAACTCGCCCCATCTTTGGGACCAAGAGCTTTGGTGCTGGAGTAGGCAAAGCCAGCTAGGGCCCCCCTTGTCCTGCCCATGGTGTGGGTCAGGGACAGGCTCCTCTTCTCCTCTGTGCTGGGATGAACTGCCTAGGGAATGCTATTTCTGACAGCCCGGTCCTAGCCCCGGCTACTGGAAATGGGCGGAGGTGAAGAGGCAAGTGCCAGAGTTGCTTGGGGATGATGGAATTGTGGTGTTTGGCTGTGCCCAGAGGGGCAGGTTGGGCATTTCTGTGTGTCTGAGGACCGGTTTGGGTGCTGGGGAGCCCGGGGAGCCGAGGCTCCCGGGGGTGGGAGCTGGTGCAGGGCTGGGTGACAGCCTCTGGTCGGGCTCGGGGCAGGCCCTGGCCCCGGCACAGACACGCTGGGGTGCTTTGGGGCCGCTTGGGGAGCAATGGGAAGAAAATGAGGGATGGTGCTGGGCAGAGCGATCGGCCTGTGCTCGTGTCAGCGCAGCCGTGCAGGGCACTGGGATCTGGGTAAAACACCGGCTCTCCTGGTGTTCAGGGATGCAAGGTCTGAGGGACCGGATTTACTTGGGGTTTTCCAGGACAGCAGGAAGAAGAGGAAATGTGGTGCCAGAGGTGCGTCCCATCAGGTTGCAGTTCCCTCTTTCCCATTTCCATTTCCTCCTCAGTGCGGGTGTCCCCTGCAGCCCATGAGCACGTGGCCGGTGACAACTCCCTGTCTGTGGAGGGATTCCTTATGGAACAAGGGCAGATGACACTTGTGTGAGGCTTACGACTGTTAGAATTAGACCAGGATGGGTTTAAGGAAAACTAGAATCGTGTGTTAATCTTACTGGTCAATGAACAAATGGAATCCACACTTCTGTAAGAAAAAATAGAGTGTATGGAGCATATAGAAGAAGCTGGTTTTGCCTGCTGCTGCTGCTTGGCTGTATCATGTAACCCCATTCGAACTCTGCCTTCAAGACAGCTGTGAGACCGTGAAATAAAGAACTTAGCAGAACAGCAGCCTCCTCTGCTCTTTCACCCTGGTCCGAGAAGGAGGGGTACCCTGTCAAAGGCTCAACACTTGCCTTTCTGACTTTGTTTCTAAATTTCTACCTTTCTAATTTTGTTTGTTTCTAATTTTTTTGTTTGTTTGTTTCTAACTTTGTTTGTTTTCAACTTTCTCCCTTTAGAAATTTGTTTGTTTCTTGTATTTTACCTCTTTGTTTGTTTCTAAATTTCTGCCGTTGTAACTTTGTTTCTAACTTTCTACTTTTAAAATTTCATTTGTTTTTAACTTTTTATCATTCCTCCCAGCGAGGGCTGTGTGCAGAATACTAAAACCTGTTAAGTTCTTCACTTTTACGTCTATAGGCAAATGCTACTGATTTAGATGTAAATTCATTTTGAAATAAGCCAGCCCTCTCTGTCTACTCTGTCGCATACAGCAATATAAGAAGCTGGGAATAGAGATCCGCAGGTGTTGAGAATAAGGAGCCGGCGTTTTTCTGTAGGAAGGAAAGCAGCAAGCGCCTGGCCCCAGGAGCCGAGACGCTCGGGCTGCAGGAGCTGCAGAGCGCCCGGAGCCGGCTTTTCCCTGTGCTCTGTGCCTGCCCCCGGGCTGAGCTGGGCGGCGCTGCTGCCGCCTGGTGGCGAGAGCGCGGCACTGCCGCCCCCGACACGGCGCCCCGGCGCTGCTGCCGCCCGGTGCCGGCTGAGCCGAGAGGGCGGCGGCCTCGGTGGCTGCCGAGCGTGGCAAGGAGCGGGAGCGAGCGGGGCCGGGTCTGTCAGCGGAGGGGAGGGGCGAAGGGCGGTTCGGAGCGCCAAGGGACACGGCCGTGCACGAGTGGGGCCACAGCTATGGAAAGGGCCGGGCGCCGTGCGGGGCGGTGACCGCGGGGAATGACAGCGCGGGGGGCGGCCCGGCGGGGCCGGTTTTGCCGGGCAGCAGAGGCGCGGTCGCAGCGCGACCCGGGCGGGAGGCACCGGGCGGGCACGGTCGGAATAGAGCCGCCCGCGTGTCGCTCTCAAGGAGGCGGCTCGGAAAGGAAGGCGCAGTTCCGCGCTCTCGGGACGGCGTTAAGTGACGTTTTTATTAGAATAGTATAGTTTTTATTTTATTTTATTATTTTATTATCTGCCAGGACCTTGCAGAGGGTGGTTTACACTTCCGCCACACTCAAGATGGCGGACGCAGTAGGCCCCCTGCGAGAGGTGTCCCTGCCGATGCCTGCCGCCGGTCGCGGAGCCGTCGGCCGCCTCCGGCGCGGCTGACCCCGCCAGCCGTGTCCTCGCACCGGGAAGCACGGCGGAAAATCGCGCGGAAAGCGCGGGGCCGGCGTCGGAGTCCGGGCCGGATTCAGGCAGCCGACTAGACAGAAGCCCTTGTGAGGGGCGGCGGGGGCCCTAAGTGTACCACACTAAAGATGGCGGCTCGACCGGAAGTGGCTTCTGCCAGCACCCAAGATGGCGGCGAAGGGCGGAAGTGTCGTCACTGCCACACTAAAGATGGCGGTCGTGTGCACTGTTTTCTGACCTTCTCAATATGGCGGAAGGGAAGGCCCCCCCCAAGCTGCGTCTATTCGGCTGCCTGAACGCGACGCCGACGCCGACGCCGACGCCAGCCCAGCGCTTGCGCGCAATTTTCTGAGGCGTTTCCCGCTACGCGGACACCGACTGTGGGGTCAGCGGCGCCTGGGGCAGGCGGGAGCATTCAGGCAGTCGAATAGACGGAGCGGGGGGGGGGGGGGGGGGGGGGGTCCTTCCGGCCGCCATCTTGAGAAGGTCGAATAGCCACATCGGTGCGGTACCGGTGACTTCCGCCCTTCTTCGCCAGGAGCGCCAATGGCGGGGAGCCCGGGGAGCAGCGCTGCCGGGCCGGGGGCACCGGGGCGGGTGCTCCGGGCTCGGAGGTGAGCGGGGAACGGGGACAGCCCCGAGCGGACGGTGGGGGCCGCGGGGGATCGGTATTCCGGCCCAGGGATGAGTGTTCCGGCACAGGGGTGGCTGTCCCGGCACAGGGATGCGTTCCTGGACTGTCTAATAATATTATTTAACGATCGTGCAAGGAGATCTGTATAAAAAAATCCTCCGTGGTCATCCTTCTCCCACAGCCCCGCTGTGTTTTCAGGATCTTGGGGGAAGAGTTTGGGTCTGAACAAGGCTCTCGGGCACAGGGTGGGATTCTTGGGGTGCAGGGCCAGGATTTGGACTCGATGCTCCCTGTGGGTCCCTTGCAGCCCAGGAAATGCTGCGATCCTGTGCCTCTGAGGGTGAAATAAAGGGGAGCGGTGGGGTTTGTGCCCGCTGTATTCACGACCCCGCCGGCTCAGGGCGGGTTAAAGGCGCAGCTGCCCCGAGACAGCGGGACCGGCCGGGGCTGCTCGCTCCCGGTGCTGCCGCCTCGTGGGGAGAGCCCGGCACTGCAGCCCGCGCAGGCGCTGGACCACGGGATGGGCGTGGAACAGCAGCGCAGGGGATGCTGAGGCAGCCCAGGGAATGCTGCGGTCCCAGGGAAGGCTGAGGCGTCCCCTGCCCGGGGCACTCGGCAGCAAACCCCTGATGTTGAGCAGAAAAAGGAAAGTTCTGGGTTAGTGGGAGGAGGTTTCTGGAATGGAGCTGGGACAGGTGCTGATCCACGCATGGAATCACGGGCTGGTTTGGCTTGGAAGGGACCACCAGGATCATTTACACTCTGTTTGTTGTCTGATTGCACAGCGAAGAACATCCAGAACTGCCACCTCACCCTCACGGACAGCAGGAATGTCTTCCATAGCTCTTGTTTTGGAATGGGAATGGCTGTTGGGAGCTCTGGCAGGACCAGGTAAGAAGAGAAATGGGATCATTGTGGCTGCTGCTGGAGGTGGTTTTCTGCTTTCCGGCTGTTCTTCTCATTGATCCTTTCACAGCAGTGTTCTAGGGCACATTTGAGGGTAATTCCAGGAATTTGAAACCAGATGAAAACTGGTGGGGCAAAAATGTGAACACAATCCATTTCTGGTAGTTCCAAGCTTCTCCCACAACACCGTTCCAGGGGAAAGCTGATAAAAGGGTAAAGATGCAGAGGAACAAGTGCTGTAAAGCCCCCTGGCGCTCTGAGAGAGCAAACCTTCCAGTAGTCCCAGCAGATCTCTTGGAGAAAGTGTGGGATCGCAAGGTTTTCCAGGAAAGCAAAACAAGGGTGGAGATGAGGGAATAGGCTTCCAGTTCTTCCTTTAGCTGAAAGCCTGGGGGAATTGAGAGGGGCCACAAGAACTGTTTGTGTAGGCAAATGGGAGTTTGGGGTCTGAATCTGAGTTTCCCTCTGGGGCATTTTTGAGGGAAAAGCTGAGGTGCTGTTTAAGGGAGAGAATGGACATTTTTGGGGTGGAAAAAGTTGAATCAATATTGTAGAGGAAGTAAAACGCTGGGGGTAAAAGTGGATGCAATGTGGAGGGGACAGATTGAATATTTTGGAGGCAAAATGGGGAACTGAGTAGTGGAGAGATGGGGAACATTTTGGAGGCAACACTTGACAAACTCTCTGGGGTGGAGAACGACCACATTGAGGGAAAAATGAGGTGATGAGCAGTGGGCACGTAGGGAAGGTCGTGGGGGTAAATCTTGAGAAAAGCCCCGTGGTATTCAAGAAATCCTTGGTAGCAGGACTGAGGAATTCAGTGGTGGAAAAATAGGGGAATTTTGCGGGGGTAAAACTTTAAAAGATCTAAGAGTTGAGAGTGTGTGTTTTTAGGTAGAAAGGATGTCTTGTTGAAGTTGGGCGTCTGGATTGTGGCATTTATGGATCCAGAAAGTAGAAGATAAAGGAGACTCCCAAAGCCTCGGTAGCTGTGTTAAGAAATCCGTCCCAGGGAAGAAAGGTACCTAAACCTCCTAGAAGTAGGGACTAATTAGCATGGGAAGGGGAAAACCCACCCCCAGTGGGAGAGAGCACGCCGGGTAAGGGAAGAGAAGGATGCCCTTAAGAAGAAGTAGGGAAGGTGAATTTCTCGGCTTGCTGAAATGTATCAAAAAGTTTGGAATCTGGGTCTGTGTGGAGGCCGGGATTTTCTCGGCCATATGCAGAGCCCAGCACTAGGAATAAAGGAATTCCAGGCTTTACAACGCCAAAAATGCAGTACCAGAGAGTTCTGTTATCCCGAGGACTTGGGGGATACTTGGCAAAAATTTCCGGGGGCCCAGGCTGGACCGAGCTTTTAACGCTCCCCGGATTCACGGGATCGGGGATTCCAGCGTGCCCTGCACGGGTTTTTTCAGGGAAGTCCCAAATCCTTCGTGTGAGCACGAAGCAGAATCCCCTGGGAGCTGTGAAGGCAACAGGATATTTCTTGGGAATTTTGAAGGGTTGGGTGAGTCCTCAGTGTTAGGTTGGAATGAACGCAAATTGTCCGGGAGTTGCTGGTTTGGGGATGGCCGGGTCTGGGTTTGGATTTGTGGGCACCGAGTGTTCCTTGTGTCAGCTTTAGGTCTTCTGGATTGGTGGGAATTGTCAGAGAAAAGAGAAGGCAATTGAAATGCGGAGCTCCATTCCCGGAGAAATGGTCAGGATGGGAGCGGGAAGGCTGTGGAGCTGCTGGGAGCTCGTGGAGAACGAAAGGATCTGAGGCCTGGAGGCAAAAGCTGTGGAACAAAGCCTGAAAAGGGTGTGGGGTGGGGCGGGAGGGGGAGGAGGGCACCGTGGTGGGGGGAAAGAGGGAAAGGATCCCTGCTCCGGGAATCCAGCAGGGACCAGGAGAGGATCATTTTCCATCCACTGCTCTCAGTGGAATCCTAATAAGGACGGTGGAAGGGAAGTGATTCGTTTGTTCTTAGGTTTGGAATGAAAGGTGCTCTTGCAGAGGGGACTATTGACCTGTTAAAAATCTGTTGGATACAGGAAAAGAGGGAGGAAGCAAGCAGCTGGGGAATGAAGGGGTGGATTTTTTGGTGGATACAGGGAAAGACACGGGAAGGGGCTCTCAAGTAGAATACACCTCACGGGCAGCACCAGGAGAAGCCTCAAGTGCTCTTTTTTTCCAAGCTCTGACATTCCAGAGGAGTAAGCAGTGGTCAGCCCATCACTTTCTGTATTCCTTGGATGCCCAGTGCTTTGTTGGGAAGAGATAATATTTGGAAATGAACAAATCCGGGGATGTAATTTCCTGATAGTAAAGCCCCAGAGAGCCTGGTTTTGATATCCTTCCAGCACCCAAACGCAGCAGAGGGAATCCTGGCGGAGCTGGAAAACGCTGTCGCTCCGTCGGTGGAATTCCTGGGAACTGGAAAGCAGCAGAAGCAGCAAGAACAGAGTTGGAAGCAGGCTCCAGCCGGGTAAGGCAGACACCAAATCCTTTGGAACTGGGCAGGGGTGGGAAGAATGAATTCTTACATTTGTAGCCCAGGGATTCCTGAGCAGGATCCCGGCAGGGAAGACTGCAGGGATCAGGCTGGGGCCTGATCGCAGCTGGGGGCAGCGAGCCTTGGAATTGGCTGAAGGGAAGAAAGAGGGATCCTTTGAGCACAAGGATCAGGTGTCAAATGCGGAGATGGCATCAGACAATTCCTCGGGAGGGTTTAGTTCCTGGGCCAAATCGATCTGCTGCCTTGTGAAGGAGCTCAGAGACCTGGGAAGAGCCCAAGCAACGCAGGGAATGCACCGGCAGATAAAAGTGCCGGGGAACGGTGGGGAAAAGCATCCGAACAGGGGGCCTCGTTTTGTACAGGGACGGTACAAAAAATTGTCCGAAAGAATAGGAATGGAATGGGATTTTACGTATTCCTCGGAGGCCACAATCCAGTGGGAAGGCTGAGAGAAAGAAACAAGGCCTAAAAAGGCAGATGAGCCAAATCTGCCCAAAGCCTCCAATGGCCACATTCCCTGGCATTGCTGAGGACTTCAGCCAAGCTCCAAGCAAAAGGTGAGCCCCTGATTTTGGTGCCAAGGGAAACTCCAAGTTAAGAATGATCCAAATATGAAGCGCTTCTCACAAAACTCAGCTTTGCAAACCTTTCTTTGGGCTAAAAAAGTAAAGATGGGAATGCCCTTGGCAGAAAAGCAGCTGTGAGGCACAGCAGGCTTCAAATGCCTGTCAGCAGGAGCTCCAGGAGAAACGGCTGCTGGCTCCGGGCATCCTGGGCTTTCCAGGCAGGTTTTGTAGCGGATTGCAAGGCAGTTTTCCTGCCTCTGGGGGTGGCACCTGCATCCCGCTGGAAAGGGAAAATGTGGAGAGAGGGGCAAGCGGGAAGACGGTTGCTGATGTGTGTCCTTGGATCGCAGTTCCTCCCGGTGAGTCTGTGCTGCTGGAAGTTTGAAGGAGATCAGTCCTGGAGTACGTGTGGGTTCACCTGTGGGGTTTGGGAGCGACACTGGCCATGAAATTCCAGGGATGTTCCCTTTGCTGGAGTGAGAAGCAGTGGAAGCACTTTGCTGTCTGCTTCTTCATCGCCTGCGCCTCGGTCCCCTGGGGCTCCAGGTAATCCCCTCTCACCTTTGCTTTTCCAAGGGTCTCTAAATGAGGGCTTGAGCTTTGGTGTAGCTCCCTTTACAGGGAAGATCTGTTCCAGGAAAGGTCTCCTGGTCTGGACCGATGGCGTTGCAGGAAGAGCAGGAAACCCCGCAGCTCCTGTGGCTCCCTCATCCGATTTGCCTGCAGGCAGCAGCAAGGATCATTCCCAAGTGTCATGCCCTGGCTCCGTGACTCGGTGAGGTTGTGTTCCCCCAAAGGCCAGGGGCCGCTTTGTTTTGCGGCTCACGAAAGTCCAGCTCGGTGGTGCTGGGTTTGGTTTTTGTGTGTAATGAAGGCACTAAAAAATTCCCCTCCTTCACTGGCACAGCCCTGGAGTGGGAGCAGATTCCCCTTATCCCGCAGTTATCCCGCTCCTGCCCTGGATCCCTGCGGTGCCGTGTGTTCTCCAAGCTCACAGCACTGCTGGCTCGAGACAAGAAAAACAATCCCTGTTCCTTCTCTTCTCCGTCCTTGATGTTCCCAGGCCCTGCATCTCCCTGGCTATTCCCTGTGGGAGTCTTCATCTCCATCCCACCTTATCCCGATCAGGTAAGGGTCTGAGACGTGTTTAGCAGCAAATGCATTCCTGTGAAGAAAGCCAAGAGCAAAGAGCATCCAGATGCAGAGAAGTCTTTAGAAAAGCGTTCCAGACGTGCAAATGAGGGATGTGTCTTCCTGCATCTCCTGTTGTTTTTCTCTGTCACGTTTTGGAAGGGTTTCTCTCAGTGATTTCCTGCAGTCCAGGTGCGTCCCTTCTTTTGTCCAAATCCAGTGCCAGAGGATCGAACAACTGACGAGTGGGGCCTGGGATGAAAACGGTTCTCCTAAAATGAGGGAAACAATGCTAGAAGAGAAATGAGCATCCTTTTAATGCCTGGAATAAAAATGCTGGAAAAGGGCACTTTTTATTTGATATGGTGTCATTCTCCTTTTTTTTTCCATAGCTAAAACTCCACGGTGAGCAATCAGAGCAGAAATAGGAAATGCAGGAGTCTTGGATTCCACAGTGGGATTAACTTCCCTTTTCTGCTCTCTTTCAGGACAGGAAAAACCACTGAACTCGCCCCATCTTTGGGACCAAGAGCTTTGGTGCTGGAGTAGGCAAAGCCAGCTAGGGCCCCCCTTGTCCTGCCCATGGTGTGGGTCAGGGACAGGCTCCTCTTCTCCTCTGTGCTGGGATGAACTGCCTAGGGAATGCTATTACTGACAGCCCGGTCCTAGCCCCGGCTACTGGTAATGGGCGGAGGTGAAGAGGCAAGTGCCA
>NW_028120589.1:0-20000 GCF_965178545.1 Coloeus monedula | reverse complement strand
GAGCAGTTTAATGAGTTTAAATAGTGAATAGTTTAATTAGCTGGAAGAGACTGGATCAATAGCTGCTTAAACAAACAACTGGATCCCTGTTTCCAAGCTTGGATGTAGTTTTGGAAGGTTCCTGGCAGTTTGGCAGGGATTAGTGATGCTGAGAATGTGCTTTTTTGTGGGTTTGGGGCTTTTACTCCTGTTCACGTGGCTGCTCTTTTTCTTGTTGAGTGGAAAACAGGAGGGAAAGAGCAACGACGGAAGGAATTCCACTCTTGCTGCTTCAAGGGATGGATCAGGAAGGGAACAGGCTGCAGGGAATTTGGAGTGCAAACTGAGATCTCTCCGATATTTTCGGCTCAGTCAGTCCATCAGTGCTTGGTAGCTGTTTAGGCCACGTGCAAGGTGAATGATGGTGCACATGGCAGAGCTGCTGGTGGCTCCTTCCCCTGCCCGGCTGTCAGTCACCCTGCAGGGTGCTGGAGCAGCGTGCCAGAGGCCGTGGATCCTATGGATCCCATGGATCCCAGGGGCGTGATCAGGAGCCTGGGCCTGCTGGCCACTCCTTGCTCTCTCTTACCCTGATTTTTCAGCTCTGCAGCGAATCCAGCTTGAGTTTTTCAACCCCCTAGAAACCCAGGGACCTTTCATGTCTGTTCTCAGATCTGGGATTTAAATCCAGCCCTTATCAAAGCACCCCGTGACCAGGCAGGCCCTGAATCCCAGCAGGGATCTGATAAAGAGGGACCTGACATCCTAAAGAAACCCTTTGAAATCCTGCTGGGATTGATTTGTATCCATAATGGAGCCCCGAGCTCTCTGCCAGGGAGAGATGAAGCTGCTCCTTTGCTTTATTATCCTCAGGCCCTTCCCAGCTTTGAGGGAAATTCAGTCCCTCTTCAAGCCCCAAAATCATGGAAAAGCTCCTTTGTATCCTCTCCACAGCCCCTACGTGGATTAATCAACTTTTTATTTGATATGGTGTCATTCTCCTTTTTTTTTCCATAGCTAAAACTCCACGGTGAGCAATCAGAGCAGAAATAGGAAATGCAGGAGTCTTGGATTCCACAGTGGGATTAACTTCCCTTTTCTGCTCTCTTTCAGGACAGGAAAAACCACTGAACTCGCCCCATCTTTGGGACCAAGAGCTGTGGTGCTGGAGTAGGCAAAGCCAGCTAGGGCCCCCCTTGTCCTGCCCATGGTGTGGGTCAGGGACAGGCTCCTCTTCTCCTCTGTGCTGGGATGAACTGCCTAGGGAATGCTATTACTGACAGCCCGGTCCTAGCCCCGGCTACTGGAAATGGGCGGAGGTGAAGAGGCAAGTGCCAGAGTTGCTTGGGGATGATGGAATTGTGGTGTTTGGCTGTGCCCAGAGGGGCAGGTTGGGCATTTCTGTGTGTCTGAGGACCGGTTTGGGTGCTGGGGAGCCCAGGGAGCCGAGCTCTCAGTGCATTCCCAGCTCTCCCAGTGGTGGGAGCTGGTGCAGGGCTGGGTGACAGCCTCTGGTCGGGCTCGGGGCAGGCCCTGGCCCCGGCACAGACACGCTGGGGTTGTTTGGGGACGCTTGGGGAGCCGTGGGAGGAGAATGAGGGATGGTGCTGGGCGGAGCGATCAGCCTGTGCTCGTGTCAGCGCAGCCGTGCAGCGCACTGGGATCTGGGTAAAACTCCAGCTCTCCTGGCGTTCAGGGATGCAAGGTCTGAGGCACTGGATTTACTTGGGGCTTTCCAGGACAGCAGGAACAAGAGGAGGTGTGGTGCCAGAGGTGCGTCCCATCAGGTTGCAGTTCCCTCTTTCCCATTTCCATTTCCTCCTCAGTGCAGGTGTCCCCTGCAGCCCATGAGCACGGGGCTGGTGACAACTCCCTGTCTGTAGAGGGATTCCTTATGGAACAAGGGCAGATGACACTTGTGTGAGGCTTACGACTGTTAGAATTAGACCAGGATGGGTTTAAGGAAAACTAGAATCGTGTGTTAATCTTACTGGTCAATGAACAAATGGAATCCACACTTCTGTAAGAAAAAATAGAGTGTATGGAGCATATAGAAGAAGCTGGTTTTGCCTGCTGCTGCTGCTTGGCTTTATCATGTAACCCCATTCGAACTCTGCCTTCAAGACAGCTGTGAGACCGTGAAATAAAGAACTTAGCAGAACAGCAGCCTCCTCTGCTCTTTCACCCTGGTCCAAGAAGGTCAAAGGCTCAACACTTGCCTTTCTGACTTTGTTTCTAAATTTCTACCTTTCTAATTTTGTTTGTTTCTAATTTTTTTGTTTGTTTGTTTCTAACTTTGTTTGTTTTCAACTTTCTCCCTTTAGAAATTTGTTTGTTTCTTGTATTTTACCTCTTTGTTTGTTTCTAAATTTCTGCCGTTGTAACTTTGTTTCTAACTTTCTACTTTTAAAGTTTCATTTGTTTTTAACTTTTTACCATTCCTCCCAGGGAGGGATGTGTGCAGAATACTAAAACGTGTTAAGTTCTTCATTTTTACATCTATAGGCAAATGCTACTGATGTAGATGTAAATTCATTTTGAAATGAGCCAGCCCTCTCTGTCTACTCTGTCGCATACAGCAATATAAGAAGCTGGGAATAGAGATCAGCAGGTTTTGAGAATAAGGAGCCGGCGTTTTTCTGTAGGAAGGAAAGCAGCAAGCGCCTGGCCCCAGGAGCCGAGACGCTCGGGCTGCAGGAGCTGCAGAGCGCCCGGAGCCGGCTTTTCCCTGTGCTCTGTGCCTGCCCCCGGGCTGAGCTGGGCGGCGCTGCTGCCGCCCGGTGCCGGCTGAGCCGAGAGGGCGGCGGCCTCGGTGACTGCCGAGCGTGGCAAGGAGCGGGAGCGAGCGGGGCGGTGTCTGTCAGCGGAGGGGAGGGTCCCGGGAGCGGCCCCGGTGCGGCCCCGGTGCGCGGGGCGGGCCCGGCCCGGGAGAGAGGGGCGGGGCCCCGAGCGATGGAGCCGCCCCCGTGCCGGGCAGGGCGGGCCCCGGGGCCGGGCGGGGCCGGGGCTCTGGGGCGGGGCCGAGCGGGGCCGGGCGGGGCCGGGGGCGGCTTCAGGGGCGGGGCCGGGCCCGGCTCAGGTGCGCGGGGCCGGGTCCGCACAGGTGCGCGGGGTCCCAGGGCGGCTGCGCAGGGCGGGGCCGAGGTGATTTAAGCCCCCGAAATCGCCCCTGCCGCCATTTGCTCCCTCAGAGCTCGGGGAGGCTGCGGCCGGGCCGGGCTCCCCCGGCGTGGCCCGGGAGAGGCCCCCGCTCCCCCTCTTTCTTCCCCGTCTTTCTTCCCCCTGTTTCTCCTGCCCTTATCCTCCTCCTTCTTCCCCCGCTTATCACCTCTTTCCTACCCCCCCCAGTTTCTTTCTCTCTCCCCCACACCCTCCCTGTCTCTCCCAGTCCCCTGCCTGCCCTCTCCCCAGCGCCCCCCCACCCTCTCTCCCTGCTCCCCTGTGCATCCCCGACCCCCCCCGCCTCCTTTCTCCCCCACCCCTCCTTTCTCCCCTCTCCGTACCCCGCTCCCCAACCCGACTCCCCTCTCTTCCTCCTCCTCTGACCATCATCCCTCCCCCTCACCCGACCTTTCCCTTCCCCCCTCGTTCTCCCCAACCCACCCCGACTCCTCTCCCTACCCCATCTCATCCCTCCCCGTTCCCTCTTTCCCCCGCAGCCGCGGGGCTCAGGGCGCCGGAGAATAAAGCCCAGAGGGCCGGAGCCCGGCGCCCCTGCCCTCGCTGGAGCCTCGCACGGGGGACCCGCTCGGCGGGTCCCCCGTGCAGTACAAAAACAGCGCCGGGGCTCCGGCTTTCCACACATCACACTGGGGATCCCCTCCTCAGGAGGGGTTCCCGGGGGGGGTGGTGGGTTTTGGGGAGGGTGGTGTGTTGGGGTGGGCCCCCTCCTCAGGAGGGGTTCCCGGGGGGGTGGTGGGTTTCGGGGAGGGGGGTGGGTTGGGGTGAGCCCCCTCCTTAGGAGGGGGTCCCGGGGGGGTGGGTGGGATGGGCCCCCTCCGGAGGAGGGGGTCCGGGGGAGGGGGTCAGGGTGGGCCCCCTCCGGAGGAGGGGGTCCGGGGGAGGGGGGTGGGGCGGAGGGGGGACTTTCCCCCCCTCCAGTCCCCGCCCCCTCTCCCGGACCCCCTCCTCCGGACCGGGGCCCCGGGGGGAGGGAGGAGGGGTGGGGTGGGGGGGTCCGGGCGGGAGGGGCTGTTGGTTTGGCCTGTGGTCTCTATGTCTGTTCATGCCACAGAGTGACGTGACCCCTCTCTGCTTCCCCCCCCCCCCCCCCCCGAGGCCCCGGTCCGGAGGAGGGGGTCCGGGAGAGGGGGCGGGGACTGGAGGGGGGGGAAAGTCCCCCCTCCGCCCCCACCCCCCTCCCCCCGACCCCCTCCTCCGGAGGGGGCCCACCCTAACCCCCTCCCGGGACCCCCTCCTCCGGAGGGGGCCCACCCCAACCCACCACCCTCCCTGAAACCCACCCACCCCCCCGGGACCCCCTCCTGAGGAGGGGGCCCACCCCAACCCACCACCCTCCCCGAAACCCACCACCCCCCCGGGAACCCCTCCTGAGGAGGGGATCCCCAGTGTGATGTGTGGAAAGCCGGAGCCCCGGCGCTGTTTTTGTACTGCACGGGGGACCCGCCGAGCGGGCCCGGCCCGTGTGGGGCTCCAGCGAGGGCAGGGGCGCCGGGCTCCGGCCCTCTGGGCTTTATTCTCCGGCGCCCCGTGCCCCGCGGCTGCGGGGGAAAGACGGGACAGAGGATGGGAATAAGGGAGCAGACGGGGTCAAAGAAGGAGCGCAGGTGGGGGGTTCGGGGTGTGCAGGGAGAGGTGGGATGGGGGGACAGGAAAGGAGGCGGGGGGAAGACGAGGACGGAGCACAAGTGGGGGGTCAAGGTGCAGAGGGGAAACGAGGGAAGAGGAACAGGGGGAGGTGGAGGGGGAAGGAAAGGTGGGAGACGGAGGGGGAGGATTGAGGGCAGGTGGGGGGAACTGCGAGGGGAAGGGGAGCAGGGTGAGGGGGCAGGGGGGACCCGGGATGGGGGCGAAGGAACGGTGGAGAAGGGGAGAGAGGGTGGAGGGGTAGGGCAGGGTTGGGGTGTGTAGGGGGACAGGGAAGGGGGATGGGGGGGACCGGGCCGGGGGGGTAGGGAGGGGAGGGCTAGGGGGGAGAGGGGGGGGGGTAGGGGGGGGGGTGTAGGAGGTGGGGGAGGGGAGGCAGAGAGGGGAGAACGGAGAAGGGTTAGAAGAAGACAAACTAACACAAATATAAAGGAAAAGAACTACAGAGACATAGAAATATGGAAATACAGAGATCTAGAGCCCGGTCCGGCCACAACCGTTCCCACGGAGCGCCGAGGGAGCAAATGGCGGCGGCGCCGATTCCCGAGGCTTAAATCCCCTCGGCCCCGCCCCGCGCAGCCGCTCTGGGGCCCCGCGCACCTGTGCGGACCCCGCCCTTCACACCTGTGCCAGGCCCGCCCCGCCCCGCCCGCGCCCGTAAATGCCGGCGGATCCGCGCCCGCTCCGCTTTGTGCGGTGGATGCTCATCCTGCTCCTCCCGGGCTGTGGCGGGACCGTCGTTCGGAGCGCTGTGCGGAGCCCGGCACCGGGGGCTCCTCCCGCCGCTGCGCCGAGCCTGAGGCGCTGAGGTGGGAACGGGACCCGGGCCCTGGGATTCGGGGCTGGGTCCTGTCGGTGTCTGCTGGGGGTCCCGGGCCGAGCCGCTTGTCTCTCGGCGGGCGGGGTGCGGCTGCCGGGCTCGGAGAACTGAGGTGGGATGGGGGATGGCATTAGGCTTCGGGATCGCCGCGGCTGGCAAGTGCCGCTCCGGGATTGGCGCTGGCGCCGAGCCCGGCGCTGCCGCTCCGGCTGCGGCCAGCGCGGGGCTGGGCTCCCGCCGGAGCTCCGGCTACGCTCCCGCTGCGGCCGTGGGGAGCCGGGGCCGTGCCGGTGCCGGGCCCGCCGGGAGGGCGGCGCTTCCCCGCAGCAGGCGCTGGATCGCGCCTGGAAGCGGGCGGGCCGCGGGGACCGCCCGTGCCCGCCCCGGCACCCCCCGAGGCCGCCGCTCCCTCAGCGCCGCCCGCCCTGTGGGGCGCCCCCTGGCGCAACCGGAGCGCCGGCGCTCCCGGCCCGGCCCCGCCCGCAGCCCCCGCGGGGACGCGGAGCTCCCCCAGCCCCGGCACTGCCGAGGCCGCCGCACCCCCTGCGCACGGCAGCGCCCGCCTCCCCCTGCCCCGGGCCGCTCCCCCGGGGGCCTCCCGCCCGCCGCGGCCCCGCCCAACCAGCGCGCCTGCAGCGGGACGAGCCGCTCCCCCGGCCCGGCCGCTGGCGCCGAGGCCGCTGCTGCCGCTCCTGCTCTGACTGCGCCCGCTGCGGGACCGGGGCCTCGCCGGGGCTCGCTGCTGCTTGAGCCGCTCATCCCACAACTGCCGCTTGAGACCTGATGCTCTCCTTCCTCCCCCCCGCTTTCTCTGCGGCTTGCACGCTCCACTGCAAAAACCTCTGGCTTTAAAAGGCCAGGGAAAAATGTTTCCTCTTTATTTCCAGAGCACAGGAGATCCTGAGTGGCAATGGGTACACAAGGACCACCAAGTCGAACCCTTATGTGAATGGCTCCTCTGGCCACTGAACCCACACCTGGGCACTCTCAGCACCCTGCTCCAGCCAAGCCAATCTCAGCTCCTGGCAATGTCCTGCCTGGGATAGGAATGCCAAGTGCCAGCAAGATCATTCCTATGCAAATACAACTCCTTCTTTTATGCTAATGCTGCTTGCCACACCAGCCCCTGTAATTGCCATAGGGCAGAGCTCCATGGCCAGCACCTGATCATGCAACAACACAGGTGAGCAGTTGTGTGACAGCACTGAACTCTTCCCATAACCCTGATTTCCTGCCCTTTCCAGGATTTACCCAACAGCTGTAAAGGTGCTTGTTCCATGGCCCTTTCCAGGGAGAAATGAGCAAGGCAAGTCCTGAGGGTTCACTTGGTCCATGGCCAAAGCTCTTCTGGAGAGGGTCAGGGCTGCTCCTGCCTGCAGAGGGGCCTTTCCCACAGGTGAGTGTTCACAGCCCAAAATCCCAGGGGCTGCTGAGGCCGGGCCAGCTTTTGTGGCCCAGAGCTGCACAGAGCTCTCAGCAACTCCTGCTCACTGCCAGGAGTGTTCCTTGGTGCTCCTTCCGTGTGTCCCAGCTGGCAGGGAATGGGGGGAAGGAGAAGGCCAGGAGGCCCAGGAAGGGAAGCAGCAGCTCTTGTGCTTTGGATTTGCAGAGAGGAGCTGTGCCTGCAGTGTCCTGCCCGTGGCACGCAGTGTGCCAAACACACATCCCAGGAACGGGCACTGGGCTGCCCGGGCAGCGCTGGGATGGACATGGATAAAGGGCTGCCCGCGGCCCCTCGGCCAGGGGCTGCTCTGAACAGGCACCCAGAGATGCTTCAGTCCCGACAGACCCCACTGACACCCCAAAAATGCCCCAAGGAACAGCTGGCACTGGGGAATGTCAGCATGGGCTGTTTGCAGAGGGGCTCAGACAGCAATTCCCAGTGCTGACCTCCCACACACCTGCCAGCTATGTCCCAGCCACCCAAAATGCCTTCCCTTCCAGCCTGAGGCCATCATCCCTCAGCAGTGTTAAAGCCAAGGCAAGCTTCCCCCACAGCAATGAAATGCCAAGCAATGCCCTCAGAGATGCCTTCAAATGAAAGGTCAGAGTCAGAGAAATCTCTTTGGATTGAGTTGGGAGTTTTTGGGGAGCCAGCTGGAACTGCACAACTGATGGAAAGCTTTCCCAGGTGGCTCCCACTGCAGGTGCCCTGAAGGCAGGGATGTGCATCCCTTTCCTGAGGGAAAAGAACTTGCAGAGGCCACTCCTGAGGCTCTGGAATGAAATCAACTCCTGCAGGGAGAGAAGTCCTCCCGTGGGCACAGGGGCTGCCTCAGCACAGGCTGGGAGCGTGTCCAGCCAGCGCCTGTTCCTGCTTTCAAATATCACCTGGAGCCCCAGCTCGGGGGGTGCAGGCAGCTGAATTCCAGGGAACTCTGTCAGGTGCCCCCAGGGACATTGGGGGGGGGGGGGGCTGGGGGATGAGGGTTACAAACAGCAAATTCTATGGAACATGAAGCTGTCCTTGCCCTGACCCTGCTGAGCTTCCCTGGAAGCTCTGCTGGTTCCTGACACAGCTGGTGTTAAATAGGCAGCTCTGCATGGGAATATCCATGCTCCAGGAGGCGCTGGGAGGCTATGCCAGTGGCAATTCAGCAGGGAATTCAGGGCTTTGGGTAGAATTCATCTGAACTAGCAAAGCCAACCCCCAAATCTGCCCACCACCCAGGGAACAATCTTTGTGCTGCCCTGGCAGCCAAAGCCCCTGGGCTGGGAAATGTCAGCAGGCAAATGGATGGAATGATCTAAATGCCAGCAGCCCCCAAAGGGACAATGTCATCACCTCCCTTTGCTCCCAAAGTGTCCACTGTGTTCCCCACAGGTACCCTGGGGATGCCAGGGAGGTGCCTTTGCCCACAGTGCCTTTCTCCTGCCCCTCTCCAGCCTGAGGCCTCTTCTCCCTTCCCTGCCAGCTGATGCCAAGGAAGGAAGACACAGTGAGTGCTGAGTTGACCTCCAAATAGTCCTTCCCTCACCTTGAGATGACCTGAGATTTTACCCCCAAAATGTCCCCATCTGCCTCCTTCTGAGTTCCTCATTTTTTACAAGGAAGCATTCTTTCTCTGCTCTGGAGATTACCACAAGATTTGCCCCCAAAACTTTCCCCACCTGTCCACTACCTCTTTCCTCATTTCCACCTCAATCTTTTCATTCTTTGCCCTACAGATGCTTTCAATTTTTACCCCTCTGAACTTCCCTACCTGTCCATAAGTGATTACCTCAGTTTACCCCATCAAGTGCATTCTCTCTGCTACAGATCACCTCAGATTTTACCCCCAGCATTTTCTGTACATCTCCACCGCTGAGTACTTTATTTTTACCTCCAAATACTCATTTTCTACCATGGAGATTCCCTCAAGTGTTACCTGCCAGATTTACCCACCTGTCCACAGCAATTCCCTCCGTTTACCTCAGGATGCTCCTGCTCTCTCCTAGAGATGACCTCACATTTTACCCCCTCAGTTTTCCCTACCTGCCCAGTTCTGATCACCTCCTTTTTACCTCAAAACATGAGTTCTTTCTTCTACAGATGAACTCGGATTTTATTACCAAAATGTCTATTTTGTCCCCTGTGCACTGACTAGATTTTAAAACCCAAACCACGCAGGTTATGTCTGTCTTACCCCCAAAATGTTCATTCTGTCCCCTACAAATTAGGTCAGATTTTTTCTCAAAACCACTTATGGTTCCTACATAATTACCTCAGGGTTTGCCCCCCACATTCTACCTCATCTTGACTACTGATCACCTCATTGCTTCCTCAATATGTTCATTCTTTGCCCTACAGATCTTCCCAAGTTTTACACCCCAAATTTCCTTGCCTAGCCCCAGTGATTGCCTCAGTTCATGTCAGTGGTCACACTCTCCCTAGAGATTACCTCAAGTTTAACCCCCAAAATTTTCCTTAACTGTCCACAACTTATTACCTCATTTTTACCAAAAAAGATTCATTCTCAACCTTTAGATCATTTCAAGTTTGACCCCCCAAAATTCCCCTACCTGTCCACTACTGATTCCCTCATTCTTCCTTCAATATTTATTTCCTTTCTACCATGTAGCTTCTATCAAGATTTACCCCCAAAGTTTTCCATCTGTCTACTACTGCTTACCTCATTTTTACCTCAAAATGTTCTTTCTACAGCTTATTTAATATTATTTTTACACAAGTTTCCCTATCTGCCCACAACTGATTCCCTCATGTTACCTCAGTGTGTTCATGCTCTCCCCTAGAGATTAGCTCAGATTTAGCCCCCAAATTTTCCCCACATGCTCAGTACTCATCACCTCCTTTTTCCCTCCAAGTGTTCATTCTCTGCTCTTGAGACTTTGTCAAGTTTGGCCTCCAAAATGTTCCTTCTTTGTCTACTACTGAGTACCTCATTTTTGCTCCAAAATATTCATTCTGTCCCCTACAGATTACATCAAGTTTTACCCCCCAGTTTTTCCTTCCTGTACAATATTAACTCTTTTCTGCCCCAAAAATGTGCATTCTTTCCCCTAAACATCACCTCAGCTTTTCCCTCAAAAATGCCACCTTGCTCTGCTTGACATCACCTCCCATTTTCCTACACAAACAATTCTTGTGTCCCCTCTCAGTCACCCCAGGTTTTCAGCTGAAAATGTCTCCTCTGTCCCCTCAAAGTCATCCCAGGTTTTCCCAGTGAGGAGCTGCAAGGAATTCAGGCAGGGCCAATGACACCAGGGAACAGCTGTAAATTCAGAGGCAGAGAGAGAAGATCTACCAGGAAAGGGGAAAGGTTCAGAAAACATTTCTGCAATTAATTAATAATTATTTCCAGTTCCCCACTGAGAAGAACACAACCTCACAGCTGTTAAGGCCTGACAGTTCCCTGCAGGGAGAGCTCAGCCCATGTGCCCAGAGGCAATCGCAGCATCTGCAAGAAAGAAAGAAGCAGCAAAAGGTGATTGCTTCTCTTTCAAAGTTATTTCAAGTGCTCACACCCAAACCCACCTTTGCTCTTGATTCTGGCCGGGTGCATGGTGAGCGCTGGGCACAGGTCATGTCATCCATGCTGGTGTGAGTGATGCTTTCTGGGGGAAAGCAGCTGATCTCCAAAGTTCCCTTCCTGCCCTGTGCCTGATCTGCACAGGAGAAAACCTCTTCCAGGAAGGGATTGTGCTCCCTCTAATGCCATTTGCCCAGTCTGTTCCATGGGGATATTGCCAGCCTGGGGCAGCAGAGGCACACGCAGCTCTCAGCACTCCCTGCTCCAAGCACAGCTCTGGGCTCCTTTGCAGACTGCCTCTGCCATGGGGTTTTCTCCAGGAGAAGCCAAGGAATTGCTCCTGGAAGGGTGCAGATTAAGTTATCCCAAAGGGAAGCAAAGAGTAAGTACTCCAGGAAGAGCCCTTGGGATCTGCTGGGCTGAGGTGGGAAGGGGACATTCATTCCCTGCAGGGCCAATACACAACAACCTCCAAGCCAAAGCACAGACTGGCAGGTGGGGTCTGACAGCAGCACTCTGACAAACCTCCTTGTCATTCTTCCCTGCAGTGACTTTTGCAAGCAAACTCTGAAGCTGACAAGCCCAGAAGCTCCATCCAGCCACTCTGGAAGGAAAGGATACTCCCAGGGATGAGGCACATTCCCAGCAAACTCTCCCAACACAGCCTGGAGGCAGCGCTGGAGCTCGGGTGTGGGGCTGGGAAGGGCTGCCAGGAGCACGCAGCCCCCAGGTGGGGTGGCAGCGGCAGCAGCAAATTCCCACAGGCTGATGGCACAGCAGAGAGACAAAGGCCAGCAGTGCCCACGGGAGGTGCAGGGTTAATTCTGCTCCCTGCCCTGCCCCATCCCCGCAGGAAATCTCCAAGGGGGAGAGAAACTCTCAGGGTGCCCAAAATGCAGCATCTGTCACCCTGATCCAGCTTCAACTCAGCGTGGGGGGCCAAACTCCCCCCACAGGTAAACACTGAGCTGACCTGGTCAGTCTCAAACACAGCCCCAGTTCTCACCTTCAGCCTGCTCCTGGGGCTGCTGCCACATTCCTGACAAGGAGCCCCTTTGGACAGGGCTCTCTCTGTGTCTCAGGTGCTGGGCACTGCAGGGACCAGGGCAGCCCCCTCTGGGGACAATTGGGGATTCATCCCACACCATGGGCAGGACCAGGGGCCCTCCAGTACAGGCTGGTGGGGCCAGAGCCCATTGGGTTTGGCTGCTCAAACACCAAAGCTTTTGGCAAAGATGGGACAAGTTAAGTGGGTTTTCCTGGCCTGAGAGAGAGAAGAAATTGTTGAAATTAAGCATGGCAATTAAGTCCACTGTGGAAGTCAAAGGCTCCTGGCTTTCCCATTCCTGTTCTGATTGCTCACTAGAGGGTTTTATCCATAAAAAAATGAGAGGTGGCACCAAATAAAAGAGCTCTTTTTCAACATTTTTCCCCTACTTACTTTCATACATAAAAAGGATGTCCATTTTTTCTTAGTGCATTCTTTGCCTAATTTTAACAGAACTGTTTTCCTTCCAGGCCCCACTTGTGGGTTCTTCACTCCTTTGCCATTGGACTTTGGACAAAGGAAGAGAAGCATCTGCTCCAAACGGGTGTCATCCTATGGGGAACACCCCCTGTACCAGCCCCAGCCTGGGCCAAGCACGCTGCCTCACTCTCCCCATTCTGGATGCTGGCTCCAATCCAGTCTGAGTTTTCCCCTGTTTTCCATGTCTAAGGACAGGAACTTGTCCTGGTCAGGGTGTAAGGCCTTAAACTGCACCTTGATCTGGGGGGCTGGGACTGGGATTCCAGCAGGGAATTCATTGTTTTACAAATAAAAGTTATTCCAGGGAGCTGCTGCTTCACCACACAGTGTCAGCAAAAGAGAGAGAACACCAAAGGTGTATCCAAAAACAAGGATGGAATGATTCCTCCTGCTTTGAGTGGGATCAGGGCTTATGCTGCCCTGGAATGACAAAGAACTTCTCCCTCAGCCCCCTAGAGAGCCATCAAAAAGCCAAAGTGCAGCAGGGAAGGAAGGAAAGGCACCTGCTGGGGACAGCACAGCTCCAGCTGCTCATGGGGACTGGGACTGAGTCTGGAGCCAAAAGCCCCTTCCCAGGCTGGAGGGGCTTGCCTAAAGCACCACCTCTGGGAAGCAAAGGGCTATGGAAGAAATGGAGTGGGAATTTACAATAATAATCATAATGGATCGGGAAAGAGCAACAACAGAAGCAACAATCATTCCAAGGGAGCAGGAGGGATGCTGAGCTTTAAACAAGGTTTGAGTGAGGCAGCAGCTCCTGGCAGTTCTAACCCACAGCTCCAGCTCTGCGATTCCAGGAGCACTGCAAGCTCCTCCTGCCCAGTCCCTGGCTTTGCCTCCTGCCAGTACTCGGCACCTCGGGCACGGGTGGGTGCGAGTGCTCCAGTGCTGCTGCCCCGAGGGAGCGGGAAAATGGCCACTAAACCCCTTCCCACTGGGCTGGCTCTGAGCTCTGGCTGGGGAAAACATTTGGCACCCCTGGCATTTCAATGCAATCAGTTTCCATCACTTTGAAGATGCACTGAATAAACCCAGGGCACATAAGTAAACCTCTCCCCATAAGGAGAGCCCCAGGGAATACACAATTATTCCTATGCCTGGCCAAAGAAACCAGGAGCCAGGTTTTGGGGAAGAGACTCCAGACTCTTATCTCCTTCCCTGGCTGTAAACCACTTGCAGAGGCTTTGGAGTTCATACAAGCTTGTCAGGATTTGGCTACTTCATTTAAATTCTATTCAGATACTGGAATGGAAGTGTCCTAAAGGCACCTCACTCAGACTTTAAGCCCTCTACCACCAAAGAATTTAGATGCTCTTTTCTTAGGAACACCCCACCTCTGCTTCTTTAGGTGTCTCCATGTGGGACATCAATTAAATGCGGACAAATTTTAGAATGCAGCTTCCAAGTCAAGTTACCTGCTAGGAAATTACTCCAGCTCTCTGGCACCTTGGGCTGTTTTAAACACAGCCTGGCCCTTCATGGCTGAGGCTCTGAGCTACACAACTTGTGAGCTGGCAAGTAACAGCAGCTGAGGTCTCATCCCAGCTGTACACAAAAACAGGGAGTGGGGGCTGCACTTGGATACATGCAGGCAGGGTTGGGCCCCTTCTGAAAGCTTCAATCCCTGTTTTTCAGAGACTCAATCAGGGATAATGACATTTTCACAAAGCTCTCTTAAGGCACGTGAAAACCCGAGCAAGAAAATGGAATCAAAGCCTTTGTTCCACTGGCCTCACGCCCCAAATTCCAACGGGACAGACAAGTCCCTCTCCTCGCAAGGCAACGTCTCCTACCTGGATCTGTGCCTTCCCCAGCCTTTGGTGGCCGCTGTCTCCATCCTCCCACACCTCCTCATCTTCCTCCTCAGCAGGCCTGGCTTCCTCATCCTGCAGAGCAAGCACAGGGACACTCACCAGCCTGCTCATCCCAAACCTGGGCAGCAGGGATGGACTGCTGGGACCCCCTGGACAGTCACCCCTCTGCTGGCCACCATCCCTGCTCTGCAGTCCATTCCCGTTCCTGGCCTGGCATCTCCTTTGAACGGGATGTTAAACCACAACCACTTGCTCTGCTGGGTTTTGGGACATCAGAGACTCCTCCAAGGCAGTGGACAAAGCTCCTGTTCCCACAGCCTCTGCCTCCCAAAGCCCTGCTAGGGCCAGGCAGAGCAAGGGAAACCCCTCAGTTCCTGCTGGAAATTTCCTCTTGTGCCCGTAAACCCAGGGAAATCGTGGCTGCCCCATCCCTGGAAGTGTTCAAGGCCAGGCTGGCCGCAGCTTGGAGCACCCTGTGGATGGAATGAGGTGATCCTTAAGGTCCCTTCCCACCCAAATTATTCCGCCATTCCAGGATGATTCTGTGATCTCTCCCTGCATTTATTTTGCATCGTTTCCTCTCTAATCTGAATTCCCAAATCGAAATGATTTTTTAAAGAAATCATTTAAAATTATCCCAGGAATAAAAAGGGGTGCATCAAACATACAAGAATCATTCCTACCTCCATCAAATCATTGTTAATTGGAAGCCTATTTCCTCATCTCTGTCCTTAGTTTTCCTTTCCTAGGAAACCTTATGATCCCACAGTTTCTCCAAGAGATTTACTGGGATTGCAGAAAGGTTTGCTTTGTCAGGGAGGCAAGGGGGTTTACAACACTTGTTCCTCTGCATCTTTATCCTTTCACCAGCTTTCCCCTGGAACGGTGCTGCAAGAGAAGTTCAGAATTACTAGAAATGGATCAGGTTCACCTTTTTTCCTCATTCTTTTCCAACGACTTCCAAATTCTTGGAATTATCCTCAAATGAGGCCTAGCAAGCTACTGTGAAAACATCAATCAGAGGAACATCTTGACAAGAGAAAACCACATCCAGCAGCAGCCAAAACAATGCCACTGCTATTCTTACCTGGTCTCCAGGTGCTCCAGCCAGAGCTCCCAACACCCACTGCCATTCCATGGGGGTGAGGAGGCAGTTTTGGACGTGTTCTTTGCCACGGGATGGGATAACAGAGCCCAGAGGGTCTTTGTGTCCCTTCCAAGCCACCCCATGATTCCATGATACCATCAGCACCTATACCAATTCCATTCTGGAAAGCCCAATTCCATTCCTCCCATCAACTCAGAATTTCTCCCTTCCTCTCTCTGCTCCACATCAGGCATGTGTTGCCACAGGCATGGGATGCCTCAGCATTGCCTGGGAATGCCACTCAAGGCTGCCCTGGTGGCCTCAGTGCTCCAAAATGCCCAGCTGGCTCCCGTTCCAGTCAGGAATGTCCCAAACAGCAGCGTGGGGTGTGCCCTCTGCCATCCCACCATTGGGGCAGCTCCCATAGAATGTGACCAACTTACTGGGTTTGGAATTCCTGGCTTAAAAGTCAGGTGGTGGAATATCCTCTCCTGGGAATATCCAGAAGACCAGAAGGCTCCCTGGAAGTCACAGGTCAGGGACAGAGTCAGATGAACGATCCTGAACTGGTTTTCAGGGGATGCATCCCCAGCCTGTGGCTGCAAAAACTCCAGAGCTGTTCCTTCCCCTTGGGACAGCCAGAGAAAACATCCCCAGCATGGATTTCTGACAGGAAAAACCTCACTGCTCCAGGCTACTTGGCTCCTCCCAAATCCAGGCCAGCACTCCAACAGGCTCTAAGGACAAAACAACAGCAAAGACCATCTCAGGGCACACGCCACGAGTTGGGCGTCACATTCCTCACTGGAACTGGGCTGTTCCCACATCCCTGGGACAGTCGGGAGCATCCCCCGTTCCTCACTCTTCCATTCAGGACAAAGAGACAACAGAGCTGTCAAACAGCCAGTGTCTTACCCCAACAATCCAGGGAAAACCACCTTACTCTGGGGAGAAACATCATGCCCAGTTATGGAAAAAGCCAAAGAACAGTACTGGAAACACTCCCGGGCATGGAGGCTCCCAGCTCCGGAAATGCAGCTCACAGGCTTCTTCCCATGGGAACCCCAATCTTGCCCGGGACTGGGCTCAGGGAGAAAGTCCTGCCCATTCCACCACTCTGGCACAGACACCCCAGGAAGGTGTCCCTGACCATGGCAAGGGGCTGAACAGGATGGTCTGTAAGGTTCTTGCCAGCACAGACCATTCCAGGAGTTTAAGGTGGATTTGAGCAGCTCCTGGGGACATGAACACCACCCACACCTCCCACCTGGCTCAGCCCAGAGTCCATCCAGCACTCACAGAGAGCTGCTGGGAGCTGAAATTCTCCCTGCTCCCCCTGCCTGGGAAACCCTGCCTCCAGCTCCTGGGAAAGGGGAGCTGCATCCTGCTGGGTGCCCCTGGCTCTGGGCAGCTGCCGCCTTCAGGCGGGGGGATGGCTCGGGCAGCTCTGGTGACTGTTCCACCTCAATGATTTTGTGTTTTCCTGCATTTCCCTGGGCTGGAGGGGAGCAGGGGGTGCGGTGGGAGTGCGGGAAGGCAGCAGCGGGGAGGGCAAGGAGTGGGGCCGGGCACCGCACGGCGCAGGGGGGCTTCTGCTGGCAGTGGAGGGGCGCGACCGTACGGAGGCGTCCCCGCCGCTGCCGGCCACTGCCCACGGGGCTCCTGCCCGCCCCCGGCGCCACTGACCCCACACCCCGTGTCCCCACACTGGGAACCACCACGGAAAATCATGCTGGAACCTCTAATCCTGAGCCCGAGCCTTGACCTTTTATCCCCTGACCTTTGACCCCTTGACCCATTCCTTGACAACCCGAGCTTTGATCCCTTACCTTTGACCATCCAGCAAGTGGCCAAGATGCCCGCGGGTGGCTACGCCAGCGAGTAGGTGAAATGGAGACCGTGGCGATCGTGCCAGACCCGAAGGCGAGCTCCTCGGGCAAAAAGATCCACGATGATGTCGAGACTCAAAGGCCGATGACAGAGATGGGTGGGAACTGCCCTGCCCAGCAAAGGCTCAGGTGATGCTGAGGAGAAACCCTCTCCCTTTACTTCCAAGGGGCCCTCCCACAACAGCCCTCTCCTCTAAGCTAACTTCCAATTGCCTCCTGGAACTCCAAAGGCCTTTCCCTTCTCCCAACCACCGCTCCCAACACTTAGCTTTCTGAAGACAAACGGACAAAATCCATCCTTGGCAGAAAAAATGCATCAGCACCTCAGATGTCAACACGTTCCCCACGGTCCGCTTTGGCAGCTGCGAAAGATGGAGAACAAGGAGAAAATTCAGCCTCTGACAACACACGCCAAAAGAGACCCCTTCCGCAAGGCCCCCTCCCTCGAAACTGCCGAGGCTCAGCGCTTACCTGCTCTCTCCAAACTTCAGCTCCACACCTGCTCACGGTACCTAAGACAACAAAACAGAAAACGTCACTGTTGCCCTCCAGAAGAGCATCCCCTGGCTACTCCACACCACTGCCCCGGCTCACCTCAAATCCTGATCTGACTCTGGAGGTGGCCAGGACAAACCTGCACAATGAAAAGGGACACGCTCAGCACGCTGCCATAGACCGCTGGCCTATCAGCCACCCCACCTAAATGCCAACTCACCTGCTCGCCTCTGTCCCTTGGCACGCCCAGGGCAGCAGCAGCACCTGCAGAGAAGCAAAGCAAAAACACACAAAACATGCTGAGAGACTGTGAAACCACAGCCTCCCTGCTCCGACTGAAGTACACCACACCTATACCTTAGGCTTGCACGCTCCAGCATCCAGGGCCAGGACATCCTGCAAGTGGACCACCTAAAACACACAAACAACAACGGATGCTTAGAGCTGCTCCAAAAATTGAGACCGAGGCCGTAACAACTCATTCTGTCCACCGGTCACTGCTCACCTCGCTCCATCGCCCCTGACTGCCAATATCCGGCATTACTTCCAAAAAAAAAAAAAAGACATGGAACAATGCTGTAACATAGTAGCATGACATAGCCCAGCAGGACTGCAGAGAGGGGCAGAGAGGGAAAGCCGGCCAGGATCTCGTTCCCAGCCCTGAGCAGGGGCTTTACTGGCCTGACTGTCCTGTACTACCCGAGCTCTGGGGACAATGAACCAGGCTCAGTCCCTGCCTCACCACTGGCACCCTGAAATTCTGGCACTGCAAGAGTCAGGGGAGGCTTCAGCAGTGATTTCAGCAAGGTCAGAGCTGCTCCCAGCAAAAGCTGTTCTTAGACTACTCCTGGCAGAAGAACCCAGAGTACCTGCCACTGCAGGATGCTTGTGACTTCCAGGTGGAGGAGAAGGGTGGAAACAATCCAAGATGAAGACAGAATGATGAACACAGCAAAGAGGATTTCTGTATGCTCTGCACTGTTTTGTCACGTTTAGCCCTTCCTGGGCTGTTCTCTGCTTGTTGTTCTCAAGATCAACATCTCCGACTAAGGGCGGGTGATGTGAATTCCAAGGAAGTACAATTCAATTCTCCCCTAGATCTTTCCCTAAAGTACAAGATACTGATTCACCTCCCTTCCCACCAGAGTCAATCAAAGACTATCCAAAAACGTAAATTATGATAATGCGGAATCTGGTCTCCATTAGAAAAATTAATGTAGTATTTTTTATCAGAGCTTTGGTTAAATGTAACAACGCAGGAAGTTCCTGTGCTCAGGTTATTGGAGAGTGCGAGGTTTTCTCATCGCATCAGCCCTGTCAGCTGACAAGTGTGGCTGTGCACTAAGGCACAAAGCACCGACGTTTGCACACTACAGCTGGAATCTGCTATCTCCGTGTGCAGACACAACCACTGCTCATCACAGATAAACCCACAAGGGCTGCTCCAGCACTGACTTACCTGGGGAAAAACCAGCACTAAGAGGAGCAAAATAAAAAGCATGGGAGTAGTAGTTTCACCCTGAGCAGCTCCGTGAGATGGGCAGGAATCAGAGAATCCCCTGAGTAACTCTGAACTTGCTTTTCCTGATCACCTTTCACAGAATCCATAGCAGCAACCCGTGAACATCCCGTGTGTAGGTTTATTCCAAAACCCACTTGCAGAAACATCAGGATATTGCACCTAAAGCTGCCTCTGCCAGAGGGAAGCAAGAGCTGGGGCTGGGAGAGGAAACAGGCAGGAACTTGCTCTCAGGAGAGGCAGCACGTGGGCTGCTGGCACTGCCAGCAGGAGGATGCAGGTGGGAGCAGGTAAAATTCCAATACAAAATGCAACTGGGGAATGTGACGGTGCAGAGGCTGTAGGTTGGCAGTCTAAGACTTTGGGGTTTATCACAGCTCCATGAAAGCACCGAATTTCGCCAGCAGGTACCACTCATCCTCCTCAGGACAAGCTTCCAAGAGTTCATCTCTCAATTTGTGCCCCAGTGTGGGCCAAGTGCTGGTGGAGCCTGGGCTGGCACCCCGAGCTCTCACCCCAGCTGGCACCCCCAGGCCTTTCCAATGTGCCACTGCCACCCAAGCCACAATGGTGGGGCCTGAGGAAAGGAAGGAATGAGGAGGGACTTAGGACACAATCCTGCCCTTCAGACAGGCAGATTTACCTGTGCTCCAGTCTCAAGGGGGCTCTCAGTGGATAACTCAAGCATCCCGCGTGGGACACTGGGGCCAAGGAGCAGCTGGAGGCAGCTCTGTCACCTGGGCTACCTGTGTGTAGCCATATTTAGCAATAACTGAATTGATTGAAATAAAGGGTAAAAGCTTGACTCAGCCTGTAACTTTCACCTTTCTTTCAAGTGCAAAAAGAAGCAGAAAAATCCATTCATATTGATGCTTTCCAGCTATGTCTCTTTCAGATTCCCAGGTATTCATCCCCTCACAGAGTTTTAGCGGTGACACAGAAGAAAGTTCTTTGCGTGCTGCCAGAAAAACGAGATTTCTCCCATTTTTTATTTTCACACCTAAAGTATGAAAACATTATCATCACACAGAAGAGTTCTGCACACTCTCCTGTGGGCAAGGGGAAGATTCCC